>NW_027441658.1:0-49000 GCF_964195595.1 Calonectris borealis
ATGGTATTAGGTTTGTGATAGCGTTAGGGTTAGGGCTTAGTGTAATGGTTAGGGGTTACATTGGGTTTACGCTTATGGGTTAGGATTTCAGTTTGGGTTAGGGGTAGCATTAATTTTTAGGGTTAGGGTTTAGGTTTAGAGTTGCGGTTTAATTTTAGGATTAGGTTTTGCATTAGGTTTAGGGTGAGGTGTTATGGTTACGGTATTAGGTTTGGGGTAGCATTAGGGTTAGGGTTAGAGTTAGGGTTAGGGTCATTAGGGTTCAGGTTGGGGTTCAGGGTTAGGGTTAGGGTTCGGGATTACGGTTAGGGGTCGGGGTTAGGATTAGCATCAGGGTTAGGGCTTAAAATTAGGATTAGGGGTTAAGGTTAGGGTTATGGTTGGGTTTAAGGTTAGGGTTATGGTTGGGGTTAGGGTTAGGCCTAGGGTTATCGTTGGGGTTAGGATTATGGTTCAGGTTTAGTGTTAGGGATAGGGTTATGGTTTCGTTTTAGGGTTAGGGTTAGCGTTAGGGTTAGGGCGTAGGGTTACAGTTAGGGATAGGCTTAGCGTTAGGGTTAGGGTTTGGGTTAGGGGATAGGGTTAGGGTTTAGTTTTAGGGTTAGGGGTAGGGGTAGGGGTAGGGGTAGGGTTGTGGTGATGTCTTAAGATTACGGTTTGAGGTTGAGTTAGCATTAGGGTTACGGTTAGAATTAGGGGTTCGGTGTTATGTGAGGGTTAGTTTTATGGTTCCGTTTAGGTTTAACGTTAGGGTTATGCCAAAGTGTTAGTGTTACGGTTTGATGTTAGGGTTAGGGTTACGGTTTGGGGTTAGGGTTAGCGTTAGGATTTTGTTTTAGGGTGAGGTTTCGCCTTAGGGTTAGGGTTAGGGCTAGGGTTAGCTTTATGATTCAGGTTAGGCTTAAGGTTAGGTTACGGTTAGGGTTAAGTGTTCGGTTTAGGGTTAAGTGTTAGGCTTAGGGTTAGGTTTAAGTGTTAGGTTTAGGGGTAGGGTTAGGGTTAAGGTTAGAGTTAGGGTTAGGATTAGAGTTAAGGGTTAGAGTTAGGATTCAGTGTTAGGGTTAGGGTGAGGTCTTAATGTTACGCTTAGGGTTTACAGGTAGCGTTAGGGTTAGGTTTAGGGTTAGTGTTAGCGTTAAGGTTAGGGTTAGGGTTTAAGATTGGGTTCAGGGTTAGAGATAGGGTTCGGTATTGGGGTTAGCGTTAGTATAAGGGTGAGGTCTTAGTGTTACAGTTAGGGTTTACGGGTAGCATTAGGGTTAGGGTTAGAGTTAGGGTTAGGGTCATTACGTTAAGGTTAGGGTTGGGGTTCAGGGTTAGGGTTAGGGTTTGGGATTAGGGTTAGGGTTCGGGGTTAGGGTTAACATTAGGGTTAGAGCTTTATGATTCAGGTTAGGCTTAAGGTTAGGTTAGGGTTAGGGTTAGGGTTAAGTGTTCAATTTAGGGTTAAGTGTTAGGGTTAGGGTTAAGGTTAGAGTTAGGCTTAGGACTGGAGTTAAGGGTTAGAGTTAGGGTCCAGTGTTAGGTTTAGGGTGAGGTCTTAATGTTACGCTTAGGGTTTCCGGGTAGCATTAGGGTTAGGTTTAGGGTTAGTGTTAGGGTTAAGTTTAGGGTTAGGGTTTAGGGTTAGGATTGGGGTTCAGGGTTAGAGTTAGGGTTCGGTATTGGGGTTAGAGTTAGTATTAGGGTGAGGTCGTAGTGTTATGCGTAGGGTTTACGGGTAGCATTAGGGTTAGGTTTAGGGGTTAGGGTTAGGTTGGGGTTCGGGGTTAGGGTTAGGTTGGGGTTCAGGGTTAGGGTTAGGGTTCAGGATTAGGGCTAGAGTTCGGGGTTAGGGTTAGCATTAGGGTTAGGGGTTAACGTTAGGGTTAGGCGTTAAGGTTAGGGTTATGGTTAGGGGTTAGGTTTAGGGTTAAGGTTAGGGTTATGTTTAGGGTTAGGGTTAGGCTTAGGGTTAGCATTAGTTTTACGGTTGGGTTTAGGATGGTTCGGGTTTAGGGTTAGGGATAGGGTTAGGGTTAGAGTTAGGGTTAGGTTTACGGTTAGGGTTAGCATTTGGGTTAGTGTTCGGGTTAGGGTTGGGGTTCAGGTTTAGGGTTAGGTTTCGCTGTTAGGCTTAGGGTAAGGGTGAGGTCTTAGTGTTATGCATAGGGTTTACGGGTAGTGTTAGGGGTTCGAGTTAGGGTGAGGGTTTGGTGTTAGTGTTAGGATTGGGGTTCTTATTCTTGATCCTCTCTCCCTCTCTTTCTCTCTCTCATTTTAATTACAAATTATTATTATTATTATTATTATTATTATTATTATTATTAGTGTTATTATTGTTATTATTACTATTATTATTATTATTGGTGTTATTATTGTTGTTATTATTATTATTATTGTTATTATTGTTATTATTGGTGTTATTATTGGTAATATTATGGTATTATTGGTGTTACTATTATTACTGTTACTAGTATTACTATTATTGCTATTATTATTTTATTTCAAGTATTAAACTCTTCTTATCTCTACCCGTGAGTTTTCTTGCTTTTGCTCTTCTGATTCTCTCCCCCATCCCGTTGCTGGGGGGAGGGCGAGTGAGCGGCTGTGTGGTGCTTAGTTGCCGACTGGGGTTAAACCATGACAGGGGTCCACCACAAAGATGGTTGCCATTCTGTCACATCCTCTGAGCTAAAACTGGCTCATCCTGGGACATGGTGCCCCCCACGCACGCAACCTGCAGTCCAGAAGTACCCCTGAAAAGACCTCGACGGCCTGCATTAACACACCGGCATGCACTTCAGATGTAAACACTGCCAAGTCATCTCTTATTTGCAACAGATACGGAGGACCAAATTCTGCAAATCTAGCCTTACTTCTACTGAAACTTTCCTTACAGACAGCTCATCTTCTCTTTTTGTAAACTCTAGTGAAGACCTGTTCTAGCGCAAAGGCTTGAACCCCGCCTACGGTGAAGAAGCCCCAGTTTTCTTTCCTCACTGCTGTCTTGCTTCCCAAAAATCAATCAATACCAAAAGCTCTGTGTGAACATTGCATAAAAAAGCCAATAGCAAATGCTTTTACTTGCTACTAGTTTTGTCAGGGAAGGAACTAGCTTCTCCCGCTAGTTTTGCTACAGTTGCATGACCTTTAAAGACGCCACTTCTTACCTCTGCTACGCCAATACAGCCTCACAGCTCAGCAAAATCATACTGCAGGTAGGAAACCTTCACCATACAAAGACAGGCACGCTACAGGAATACGTCACTCTCAAAGAACAGACTCTTGCAACCACTCCTCCCTTTGCTTAGCAAAGTTTAGGGCGTGTTAGAAAACAACAACAACAACAACAAAGCAGGGTTCTCTCTCACATTTTACGGAGCCCATGATATCAGCTGTTCAACATTAAGTCCAACTCCAGCCTGAACCCCAGAATAAGAAATGCCATCTTAAAATGTCTGGAAAAAGGGAGGGCTTGGAAGCGGCAAGACCAGAGAACGTTCACGAAAGCACCGTCATGGAAGTACACATCCCTTATCACAGACCAACTGCACGGTGACCTAAGTGAGTGACGTTGTCTGCTCATTTGCAGCTCAGGGTCTCTTTTTTCATTAGCGCCGAGCACGTAGGTTGGAATTGGAGCTGAGAAGAAAACCATATGCAGTCAGTCTGGTCTCGTTCAAGTTCACATTTACTAGGAATCACAGCAGGTCCCATCTGTCTCTCCAGACCCCACCACCACTTCTGTGCAGCGTCCCGTGGAGCAATAAGCGCAGAACAAGAAACTTTCCTTCAAAATAAGGCCCACAGCCTGCTCTTTCAACAGGACGCACAGAGCACCAGCTGAGAACAACCTCTGCTTTAACTATGCCTAGCTCCGCTGCCTACGTAAGGAGACCAGCTCCTAAATGATCCCTAGCCCTAAAACCACAGATCTTCCCTAGGGCAATGCTAAGGAAATACCAGAGCCCAGGGACACCTGGTCACTCAGCTTAAGTTGACGGGGAGAAGGACAGTGGACTAGAAAGAGAAAAATATGATGAGAGAAAAGATAGAGGAGCTGAGAGAGAAAGAAAGGTATGGGGAAAAGGCTAGAGAGCTGGAGAAATCAAGAGAAATAGGGATGAGGAGCCCTGCAGAGAGATGGAGGAAGAAAAAGTAGGGTCAAGGAGCAGTACAGAGAGGCAGAGATGGGCGTGGGGAAGGAGAGGAAGAAGGAAGGGTGGGCTAGGGATAGACAGGGACAGGGAGCAGGACGTCCAGATGGAGAAAGAGAAGGAAGGACAGGGAGCAGGACAAAGGGACTGAGAAATAAAGAGAGGGTCAGATCCTGATGGAGACCAAGAAGGGGGGGGAAAGCCAGCAACGGGCTGGAGGACAGAGACAGGGGAAGAGGAAAAGAGGACCGAGAAGCAGAAAAGAGGAAGAGAGAACAAATAAAAGGGAGAGCCAGCTGGACGGGGCAGGGGAGTACAACAAGAAACGATGGGACAGGCAGCGGGACAGAGAAATAAAGAAGAAACGATGGGGACAGGAAGCAGGGCAGAGGGACAGCGAGAGGAAAAAAGGGGCAGGGAGCAGGACAGAGGTAGAAGAAGAAGCTGCAGGAACAGAGGGGGAGAGAGAAGAAAAAGAAAGGTAGGAAGAAGGATGGGGGCAGAGAGGGAAAGACAAGGAAAGGGAGTAGGACACAGATTGTCAGGGAAAGGCAAGGACAGGGAGCAGGACAGGGCGATACAGAGAGAGAAGAAAGACACAGGGAGGCAGGACAAAGGGAAAGACAGGCAAAACTAAGGGACGGGGAGCAGGACACAGAAGGAGGTAAAAGAGCCTGGGCTGGGCAGCAGGACAGAGAGATGGAAGGAAAAAACAGCACTGGGCTGCAGGACAGAGATGGAGTGAGAAATAGCCGCGGCAGGGAGCAGGACAAAGTGAGGGCGGGGGGAACCTGAAAAGGGAGTAGGACAGAAAAATAGGGTGGGGGAGAGACAGGGAGCGGGAGAGAGAAGCAGAGAGAGACTTAGAGGGCCAGGGAGCAGGGCAGAGAGATGGAGCAAGAAGGGGAACAGAGATGGGCGGCAGAACAAAGGGAAGGAGAGACAGGAACGGGGAACAGGGAGCAAGACAAAGGGACAGGAGAGGAAAAAAACAGTGACGGGTGCAGGACCGAGATGGAGGAATTTAAAAGAAGAGGCCAGAATGACAGCGAGAGAAAAAAGGAAGAGGGGGCAGGACACCACTGGAGGACAAAACCAGCTGTGATGGGCAGTGGGACAGAGAGACGAAGAAAGGAGAACTAGAGAGCGAGAGAGAGAGGAAAGAAGGCACAGCCAGCTGGAGAGCGGGGTTTAGTGAGAAAGGGTGGGGCAGGGAATGGGACAGAGAGAAAGAGAGAAAAGAGAAAAAGGACAAAAGGACAGCAAGAGAAAAAAGAGGACAGGGATCTGGACAAAGATGGAGAAAGAAGCAGCAGGAAAAGAGGAAGAGAGGCAGAAAGAGGGAGACGGAGGCAGGAAGAGAGAGAGAACTAAGGGCTAGGGGCAGGATAGAGATCGCAAGAAAACCTGCGGTGGGCAGAAGAAAGGAGAGGGAGGAAAAAGGAATAGGGGCAGGGAGAAGGACAGAGTGACAGACAAGAATAACAACGAAGAGAAAGAGAGAAACAGGGACAGTGAGCAGCACAGAGGGATGGGGAAAGAAAGAGAGGTCTCAGGAGCCCTGCAGAGAGATGGAGGAAGCGGGGAGGGGAAGGGTCAGGGAGCAGCAGAGAGAGACAGAAGAGAGATGAACAGGAAGAAGGACAGGGACAGTGGGATACAGCATGGAAAACCGCAGTGACAGTGAGCAGGGCGGGGGGGGAGGCAAAAAGAGAGAGAAGCAGAAGGAGGGAGAAGGGAAGACAAGGACAGGGAGCGGGACATACAGGCAGAGAGAGACAAATCACGACAGGGAACAGGCCAGAGAGACTGTGAAAAACAGAGCGGGATGCAGACCAGGACAAAGAGACAGAGAAGAAACAACAGCAATGTGCTGCAGGGCAGAGACAGAGGAAGGCAAAAAGAGGGAGAGGGAGCAGGAGGGAGGGGCAGCAAGAAAAAGACAGGGGCAGGTAGAGCGACAGGGAAAGAGGGACTTGGAGAAGAGAGGACGGGGAGCAGAACACAGCAACAGAAGAAGAGAGGTATGGGGAAGTGAAAAAAATGACACAGAGGGAAATGGGGGGGGGGGGCTGGGAGGGACTGCGATGCAGAAGAGGGGTGACACGGCCCCGAGGGGCTGGGACTCACCGCAGCTCCCGCTCTCTGCACTGCCAGGCAAATGTTACAGTTCAAGCACTTCTTTCTCTGTCCGTCTGTCCTCTCCTCCCTTCCTCTTCGGTAGCTCCACCTGCGTGCCTGTCCTCAGCTCAGCTGGGCCGCAGCTGGAGCAGAGCCCGCACCTCCCAAGACCAACATGGCTGCCCAGCAGCCCCGTGCCCCAGGCCTACAGCTCCCGGCATGCCCCGGGAACCAACATGGCCACACGGCAGCCCGTGCCCCGGGCCTACAGCTCCCAGCATGCCATGGGGCGCGGCTTCCTGCTGCCTGGCCTGAGAGGCGGCTCAGGGCCACGCCAGGGCTGGGGCGCTGCTTCCTGGATCCCGTGGCAGCGATGGGCACAGGGACAGGCTGCCAGATCCCGGGGCCAGGTACGTGTGCGGGCTGTCAGGGTCACCCCTGCCTGGTTTTTCCCAGCGAAGCCCCAGGAGGTGCCGAGGCTGCAGCCCTGGGGCCGAGGCTCCAGGAGCCGGGCATTTCTGCGGGCGCTGCTCCCTGCCAGGCCCCACCGCCAGCTGCCGGCTGCCTGGGGCTTCTCCCCGTTGTCTCCAGCTCTGCTTTCCGCCAGCGCCGGGGGCTCCGCAGGACATCTTGCCCACTCCCCGCCACCGTGCTGACCCACGTCTGCAGCTCGTCTGTGGTGTCCACGTCAGACAGCTCATTTGGGGGTGGCAGGTCTCTCCTGAAGCACCCTGGGAACGGGGACAGAGCAAACCCCATCCCTCCCTTCCGATCTTTGTCCCCAGGCAGACCCAGTGGAGACGGACCGTGCGCTGGAGAGCGTCCCGCAGGGAGGTGACAGCCGTTGGCAGAGAGGTGCTGAGAGCCACCTGACAGCAAAGGCGTCCGGTGGCCGCAGAGCAGCCCAGGTGAGCTGTGAGTTCCCCCGTGAGAGACCCTGCTCCCAGGGAGCACCTCCCCATAGAGCAAAGGCCGTATCCAGCCAGCTGGTGCTGGGTACGGCTACCCCAAGGGGTCTTCGCAGGGGGGACGGGGTCACCTGCCTGGTGGCTCTGACACAGACATGATGAGCTGAAGCCCTGTGGCCATGGCTGGCCGGTTCAAAGTCTCCGAGTGCCTCCGCCTTTCTCCCCAGGAGTGTCCAGCCTGGGCACTTTTTCAGGGCGTGACGGATGATGTGAAGATGGATGCTGGTGCTGTCCTGGTGGATCTTCCACTTGGGCACGGTGGGCACCCCCACTTCAGAGTTGTGGTGTCTGAGATCTGGGGCCACCTGAAGAGAGAGACCTCCAGGGAGTTTGTGTTCAATGTTTTGATATCTTGGGGCTACAATGTGCTAGGGATATGGGGCGCTAGGGTTCCAGCGTGCTAGGGTTATGGGGTTTGAGGGTTATGGGAGTTTACGCGACTTAGGATTAAAGCATGTTATTGTTATGGTCAGGATCTGGGTTTGCAAGCGCTGGGTTCCTGGGGTTAGGTTGGTTTTGCCTTATGTTGTGTTCTGGGTGGTCTTTTTTTTGGAAAGTCCTTTTGTAGCTTGTTTGCGTTTTTAGGGTTTGGATAGGGGTCTTTGGTTTTTGTGTGATGTGTCTTCTGCTTGTTTTTTTGCCGTCCTTGTGGTTTGTGTTGCATTTTCTGTCTTGTAACCACCGTTTGTGGTCTAATCTGTGTGACCGGGCCGGGCAGTGTCACTTCTGTTGTGGTCCAGCTCATTTCCACTGAGTCACTAGGGAGGTGGTTAGGTATGGAGGGCTTGCAGTTTGTGGAGAATGACTGCCAGACGACCGACAGCCACTTCTGGGGTGTGGGAGGAGTTCGGGTCCATAGGTAATGACTGCCGGAGGACTAAGTGTACTTCTGAATTTGTGTGGACTCCCAAAGAAATGGTGGGATGCCACCAGCGGCACAGAAGGACAAGGGCTTCCCCAAGGGTACATGGCTTGTTGGTTATTGCTTTTGAGTAAGCAACTGAGTAATTTTGAGTAAGTCTTGTGAGGGGTAGTGGACTCAAGGGGAGACCTTGTGTTCCTCATCAGTGCCTCAGGGGTTTCCTGTCATTTTTTGTTTGTTTGCTTTTTGTTTGCTGTGCTGAATTTAAAAGGCTTATTGTAGCTCTTTGGATTTCTGTCCTTAAAGGAAGTCTCTAGGACTTCTACCCAGGAGCGAGATGTCCAGAAGGGACTGTCCTTGTACACTGATGTCAGCCTTCCGTCTAGAGCACTGTCTGGTGGTGGTGTATTTTAATGGTAAGGTAACTCAGATGCATCTTAAATATACAAGCTTTGCCGTTGTTCCTGCTATGCCTGGGGGACGATTCTCAGCAGCTCATGAACAGTGTGTTCTGCTGTGCTTTACCCGTTAGAAATAATCTGTCACCAGAAATGTCTTCCTTAGTGCCTGCACAGAGCAAGAACCTCCAGTAGCAAGGGCATGCTGACCCTTGGGCAGCTTCAAAGCGACGGATAAATGTAAATAGGTTAAAAATCCAGTCCTATGGTAGCAGTGTGTGCGTCAAAGTTCACCTGACTCTCCACGCTGACTCAGCCTGTCACAATGTTTTGCGGGTAAGGGTGGATGAAGTCAGTATAAGCAGGTGTTGTAACTGGCCAGGCAGTTCATCTAAAGAAACGAAACGTTACCTTTGCTTGGAGTGCCATGCCTTTAGATATGGGGGTGTATTGCCTTTCCTTCCCTGGTGTGAGCACAGAGAACTGAGAGGTGTTTCCATCGGGGGGAGGGAAAGCCATCCAACAGTCATCACAAGCCTCAGGGCATGTGGTCCTTGATGGAGGCGTAAGTGCTTGGGACAGTTTTACTTCTAAGCCCTAAGCCCTAAGCCTAACCCTAAAACGAAACCCTAAGCCTATCCCTAAGCCTAAACCCGAACCATAATCCTAACCCCGACCCTAACCCTAACCCTAACGATACCCTAAGCCTAACCCTAACCCTAGCCCCTAACCCTAACATTAAGATAAGGCCAGGAAGCAGGACACGGCGATAGAAAAAAGAGAAGGAGAGGGAGCAGGAGAAAGAGATGGAGAGAAAGGAAAAAATAGCAGCAGGCTATAGGACAGACAGGGAGGAATTAGAAACTACAGACAGGGAGAGAGACAGAGAAAGAGAAAGCAAAAAATAGTGATGGGCTAAAGGCAGAGAGGGAGGAGTTAAAAAATGGGGGCAGGGGACTGGTCTGTGGCCATAAACATAAATGGTCATTGGCTTCTTTGACTGAACTTTCCATGAATGCCACAAGATACACTCAAGCACCCTGAGATGTCCCCTCCCTTTGCCGGCCCTGCACCGCGGGCAGCCGAGCGCCACACGGCCAAGCCCGCTGCATCTGCCCCAGGCTGTCTTGCCCTGGCTGGCTGCTGACAGGAGGGGACACCAGGTGGTGACCGCCTGGGGGGTGACAGGAGGGACACCAGGTGGTGACAGCCTGGGGGGTGACAGGACACCAGGCGGTGATGGGCCCGGGCGGTGACAGGAGGGACACCGGGCAGTGACAGGCCTGGGGGGTGACAGGAGGGACATCAGGTGGTGACAGCCTAGGGGGGTGACAGGAGGGACACTGGGCAGGGACAGGCCTGGGGGGTGACAGGAGGGACACCAGGCAGTGACAGGCCTGGGGGGTGGCAGGACACCGGGTGGTGACAGGCCAGGGGACAGCAGGGAGACCAGCGGCCCGGGGTGGTGACAGGCCCGGGGCTGACGGGCCCCCCCTCCCCTCGGGGGCGCTTGGTGTTAGGATGAAGAGCGCGGGGCCGCCACGCCCACGTGACGCGGGCCTTTTGTCATAATGCGCTGGGTCACGTGAGGCGCGGGGGGTGGGTGCAGTGTGCCGTTGCGTGTGCACAGTGACACGCTCGCAGCGGCCCGTGCGGTTGTCGGCCAGGAAGGCCATGGCGGAGCGCCGCAGCCTCTGAGCGCCGCCGGCCCGCTCGAGCTCAGCCCGCGCTGCTTGCCCTGGCCTCCTCGGTGGAGGAGGAACCGCCGCGGGCCCTCACCTGGCACAGCGGCCGCGACGCTGTCTGCCGCGGTAGACGCCATCACGGAGCAGGCACCTCCTGGCCCCAACTACAAGTTCGCCTCCAAGCTGAACCATGACATGGTCACCTTCAACGGCCTCCACATCTCCCGGTGTGACCTCAAGCACCAGATCATGGGCCGCGAGGAGCTGAAGGCGGCCAGCTGCGACCTGCAGATCACCAACGCCCAGACCAAAGAAGGTGCGTGGGGGCGGCGGGCGCGGGGCCTCGGGCACCGCCCGGCTGGCGGCGTCGCAGACCACCCTGCGTCGGCCGTGGCCTGTGGGAGCCGCGCTCTGCTCTTTGTGGGTCATCCCCACGTAGCGTGAGTCAGGCTGGGGCCCATGCCGCCAGCATGCGGCAGGACCGGGAGGGCAAGCGGCGCTGGGCATTAAGTGGGGTGGGAAGCCATAATGCGATTCGGCCACCATCGGTAGCTGTGACTTGTGTTGGGGGCCTCACAGAGCTGTTCTTCTGTAGTTGCTGTTCTGACAACTACCTTCAGATCTGTGTTGTAGACATGGAGCTAGGCGTAGAAGAGTACGTGGTTGATGTGTGACATACGGCGCTTACAAAAGCTTTGGTTTCCTGGAATTCTTCTAGGTAAAATGAGAAGGAAATGTGGGAGCATATCTTGTAATAACCAACTTGCCAGATTTCTTTGAAATGTGGTGGAGAAAGCTGAAAGTGATAGAAATAAAAGAGATGGCTAATTTGAAGAAAAGAAACCACCTGGATTTGGTGAATTTCGTGACTTAATTTTGACTTCAACTTGTTTTACTCCACTGCATTGGAAAATGGGTTTTGCGGCTGTTGCAGAAACTGCCCACTAGCAACATTTTGGATCAGGAGCGTATCTGTGAGTTAAAATCTGTGCAGACCCTTGAAAGCCGTCTTGCGCATGAGTGTTCTCCGTATCTAAATTATACTTTGGAATTTCTTGTTAATATAACTTCTTTTCCACACCAAAGACATGGTCATTCAGATGCTATTGAGCATCATTTCATCATTCGTTTCTAACGGTGGTTTTTTTTCCTGTACTACATGTTAACCGTATCAGGGCAATACTGAAGTTTTATGGCAGAACGTTTATGGTGGATATACGTAAGAAATGTTCTTAGAGACATCATAAATTCTTTTAAATCTAACAAATGGTGCTTGATTCTTAGAGATGATAATGGTTTCGTATTACTTAGTAGGAGATTTCAGTTTGGTAATCTGCCATCTCGATAAGTTTGAATGTGATTAAAGACTTTGGGATGTGACTTTTCAGAAATAAAAAGACTTGTAAAGTGTTTTCATTCCTTAAACATTACATTTCTTTTTTTTTTTTTCCCCCTGTGGTTCTGTGACACTCTTACAACAGGCTTTTCTTTAAAATGTGTACTAGTGTTTTTTTTTCCTCTTCCTGTTTCATGTGTTAAAACTTAAAGAGTAGTATGTACACTGCAGTAACTGTAACTTCAGCCCTAGCCTTTAAAGTGGTTGGACCTAAAGCTTGCTGTTTGTCTACGGATACTTAAACTATTTTCAGGAGAGTGTCTGTGAAGAGCCTTAACAGCACAACGTTAGGGGTCTTAGGGATGCCACCTGACAGGGCTTGATGAGGTATACAGTATCTTTGGTTTTCAGACCATTGTTCTGATTCGCTCTGCAAAGGTAAGGGCTTTGAATATTTAAAACTGTAGGCAGATTACAGGGGATGCCTGCTGATAGTGCTTTAAAATATTCAGTCCTATCCAGCTTGTGTAAGTACAATAGAAAAAGCATTCACATGGAGAGATCTTTGCATTTTAAGCTTACTCAGTCCAAGCGTCTCAGGTAGTTGTTTTTTTTTGTTTGGGCCTTATGTAAAAGGTCAGAAGGCTTTCCTCCTCTTCAGAAGACTAACAGGGTGTAAGCCAAGGCAAAGCATGGAGAGCTTCAGGCACACGCTGTTCCTGAAAGGCTTTTCAAGGCTGTCTTCCTAAGTAATTTCGTTTGGGCCTCTCTGCTCTGCAAAAAGGGAATGGATCGAACGAATTCACGTCCCTTTGGTTAATTCAAACTAGATGATTAGCTTAAGAGGGGAGATACCACTTGAGTTTGAGCCAATTCTGCCCTACTTGTGAAAGCAAGCTCAAAAAAACCCCAAAATGTCTGTGATCCAAATTCTAGCACTGCCAGTTCTGTTTCCATTTAAACGTAAAGCCCTGAGCAGCTGAGAAGTGTGGTTGTTGATGGATTAAGCTCCAAGAAACAGGCAGAGGCGGCAGGCTCTCTTCTGTGTTCTGTCAGGCTTGAGCACTGGCAGCACAGGTGACTGGTTTTTAGTTAACAGCTATGAAAGCAATGGCGCAGAGTTCTCGTGCTTTAGCTAAGTGCCTGTTTGGTGGCAGGGCAAGCTAGTCAGACTTTAGAATCTGGTTTAGGCAGGTGAGACTTTGCTGTGGTTTGTTTTTCTCCAAAGATCTATGGGTTTTGTAGCCTAACGGAAGCAAAAGCAACTTTAAGCTAGGTCAGGAAAGAACCTCGTGCATTAGCAGACTCTCCTTTAGTGACCTTTGAGTCCATTTTGCTGTTGGCATTCAAACTGTTTTAAAAAAAGCAAAAAGATTTTGCTGCTTGTGTTTGATTCTCAAACCCCAAGATTTCTTGAAATATACTGTTAGTGTGTTGAGACGATGAAAGCGTGACGTTACATATAAAATTTTGCTTTTGTATCTGTAAAGGGATTCTGCGAAGTGCTACGTAATTACATATGAGCATGCATTCTTACGAATTGACTGATGTTTTTCTCTGTATTTACGTTGTTTTCAGAATACACAGATGAGAATGCCCTGATTCCTAAGAACTCATCGGTAATTGTTAGAAGAATCCCTGTCGGAGGAGTTAAAGCTACCGGCAAAACCGATGTTATGTAAGTATCCATAAAGCATTGTATTCTTTGTTAGGGGTTTCAGTGTGTTAACTTTTTTTATGGATATTAGTTTACAGAGGCGTTCTTTCTTGTTAAAGCTGCTGCTAATTTTTGTTGGCATGGGGTAGATTTTAATGTGTCTGTCCGAAAGTGGACTTACATTTTTAGGCCTGCTGGGACATGGGGTTCGAACTCCAACCATGGTAACTTTTAAGATTATTCTATTGGGTTTGTTCTTGGGGTTGATTGTTCTGAGACCCAAGTTGTAGATCCTGTTTCCTCGACGTGCAGAGATTCCTTATTATATGTGTTGGCTTTTATGGCTTTTATAGTAAAGACAGATACGCATTGTAGCGTAAACGCATACTTTGTTCCCGTCTCAGAAGAGCCTGATTCTCAGTGTTTGACTATTTCTGGCATTTGGGGGGGATATGGCAGGTATTCTTACGCCCCGAATCTGGGTTTTTTGCATACTAGCTATAGAGGAAAGACCAAGGTTTACCAGTTGGCGAACGATGCAAACAAGAAGTTCCATTCGTAAGCGATTCCTATGCGTTTCCTCAAGACAATGTCCGTTTCAGGCAAGAGAAAAAGAACAGTATCCTAAAGTGTATTGCCTTTTGTGCAAGTACGATGAAGGAATAGTTAATCCTTTCCAAACTTGAAACTCAGTAAGCAGTTTAGCACATTACCAAATGTTACTAGTTATCTTGCTACGTCTGTTTTTACCCTAAGCTGGTATCTGTGCTCCGGGTTTTGGTTCTGTATTCCTAAGATTTACGGAGGACAGAGAATCAGGTGTATTGATTAAAATTACAGCTATTCCAATGCAGTGCTGACTAGAGGATTACTGCTGTCATTTATGTATTCATACAGTCCAGTTCTATATCAGCTACATTAGCATTGTTTGAACGGTCATGTTTTCCAGCCGCCTTAAAGATAGGTCTCTCCACCACAATTAGTAGATATTATTAGCTTGTGGTTTTGCCATGTCTTTCTAATGTTGGTTCTCAATAAATCAAGTAGACGGATGAGTTACACCGTGTCTCGAACAAAGAGTACAGCAGCCTCCCGGTACCCACGAGGCATCTGCAAGCAAAAAACCCTGAATTTATGTGGCTCTGCATCTCAACTTTGGGCGTATTCCTGCAGTAGTTGTTGCAGTGTTTTCAGGCACCCTCTAGTAATTCTGGACACCGCAGCACTGTGCTTATAAACATGGCCTTGTTTTGGGGGTTAATTTAAACACGTCTGCTTAGTGCTGTCTTGTCAGTGCATCCTCTGTTTCGGGCACCCTCTCCTGGTATTGTAATGCTGCCCTAAAATGAGAGGATAGATGCGGCTAGCATCAAAGGTCAGATACATACCTGTATGTATAAGGGGATAAGGAAGGAACGGCACCGCTGTTCTAGCGCTGAAAATTAACCAGGCAGATTAGCTTTCTAGTCTTTCAGCTGTGAACATTGCAGAAACAACTGGTAGAGTGGTGGATGTTTGGGAATGATGAATGTATGCTGTAATGGTGGAGAGGCCTTCAAAAATGCGTTACTCTCCTTTTAGTACGCTCTTGAAGGTAAATGTATGAAGAATCCATGCTGTGGTAATCTAAAGGATGTCCTTGTCCTTCCTCAACTTCAGGAGGTACGTGGCTGTCGTTGCGAGCCTGGTGGTGTTCTAGCAGTGGCAGGGAGCGTGCGCCTTTCTATTTGTACACCAGTTGCACAGCAGCCTTTGAATTGCCTCTGCTCATGGGACACTTTGGATGATGTGTGAATTGTTTGTTAATGACATCAATGGTTGCATGGCTGATTCATGATGAGTAGCGTGCAGATACAGCTCAATGAGTATGTGGAATCTCAGCAAGTTTTCAAATTTAATAAATATTTCCTAAAATATCGTAGCATTTTCAAGATTATCTTGAAGCAAATTCTGGCAACCAAGACCTTTTTTTTTTGTCACAGGTCTCCTAAATCGCACAAAGGCCTAGGACCTGCTTTCAGGTGACATTTCTACTACTGTTTTTAGTCCATATAGCATATGTAACACGTTTAGTGTTTTGGCACTTTCATGGCTAAGATGTCTGAACACAGTGCTTGGGCTTCCACAGAGAAACACTGTTCTAAAGACGATGCTGCTGACATTGTTGTTATTTGTCAGATGACTGATTTTTTTCACTTAAGTAAAGGTGCACTTGGAAGTGTCTAGACTATCACTGTTCTTTCTTAGAAACTAAAGGACTCCATCTGGTACCTATTTGTAATACTAGCGATACACAGATTGGCTAAAGTTACCTTCGTATTTTGATGGTTGATTATTCATGAACACAAAACTGTAGTACAGACTTCCTGGTTTTGATACTTATGTAGCAGAGACAAACTATCTGAGGACTTCCCCTTGCACGGTCGTGTTCTATATCTGTAAGCCTTAGAGTAATTTGTGACAAAGTAGAAATGGGATTCTGGGGGGTTTTTTTAGTTGCACTGAATGTACCAAGAGACAACGGTTTATGTATATGAGTAAATTTCCACATTCACTCGACTATCAGAACATAAAGTTTTGATGTTCAGGTTTTATAATCTGTTTTCAGTGCTTTATGTTTTTGGTACAAGTGCTGTATTTGAAGTTCTGATCACCTTTATTTCTTCTTCTAGAAGTCAAACTGAGCCAGTAAGTGGAACATCAAAAGCAGTATGTAAAAACACAATCTCACACTTTTTGCTGCACGCTGCACTTAAGGTAGCCTTGGATTAATTTTCCAAACATTAACTTAATAGCTTTTCCAGTAAAACATAGTATATGTTGTAAATACAATGTATTTGATTCAGCATAGTAGAAACGGAGTAATGCCATCATTTGCACAGTTCTATCTAATGTGAATATTGGTGTTTGTGCCTAGTAATGCATTGTATTTCATACTGGATATGCTAGACTATTTCCTGAACGACTTTGTGTTGTACAGATAATGTACAATCGTTTTTAGATCACGTAGGTTCAAGGTTTGCACAACTGAACATGGTTTTTGAAAATGTTATCAAAAACCACTGAGAAACCATTATTGTTAAACATGGTACTGTTTCTTACTTTTGACTTGGGGGTTCAAACAAATACCAAAACCAACATGTCCCACACGTTTTGAGGACAGTTCTGTGCAGCTAAATGCTTCCTTTTCATGTCCTTAAAGACTTGGGTATTTGTTCCTGAAACTGTATAATTGAAGCGATATTGTTTGAGTGCATAACTGAGTGCATAACTGTCTTTAATAGATTGCTGTGAATTTAAATATCGTTGCTACACAAAGTGGTATTCTAAAGTTCTACATTTGACCTTTCCGCTTTATCAGATGAAGCAGTTTAGTTTAATAGTTTGTCTGCAAATGAAAATACGTAAAACCCAGTGTACAAATTTTGGCACAAGGTTAGAGCCTGGTGCATTTGTGAAGGGTAAAATCCCTGTCATTTTTCTTAACCTCCGCCTGCAGTACGTTTTTGGATCTGGGTGACTTCAGGGCTGGATGCTGCTTTAATTTCCCAAAGGCTAAGCTTTTCTTTAGGATACTGCCACTTTGAATTTACATTTGGAAAAGGGGCAGCGTTTTTCTTCAGGTTTGAAGACACTGTCGTTCTGCTGCTAAAACAGAAATAAGTAACACAAGGAAATACTTGGCTGATTAGTTTACAAACCACACTGAAAAGAAGTTTCCTGTAGTGATGCTTCCTTTTCAAATAAATATTTTTTAAAAATCCTTTTTAGCTGAAAATTGATAGCTTCCTTACCCCTTCGACTTTTAAGCAGCTGTGAGCATTTGACAAGGGTCCCTCTCTGAGATATTCTGGAGCAATAAGTTGATCTCCAGCGGGTTTGGTTAGTTTAGCTTCTTCTCCTTAACCACATAGGCACTCTTAAGCTGTCACAGGTTTGGACTTTGTTTTGAACAAATACCAACTACACTAGGTTGGAAATGGCTCTTTCAGTGACACTCGGAGGATATAGTGCAGACTGTCAGACTACAGTAGAGGTTAACTATTGCTCTGTTTTTGATTGTAGAACTTGAATGTGAGTTTAATTTTTTGTGAACAGATTGATGACTCTTCTGCATCTATTTCTCTGGCCCAGCTGACTAAGGTACATATATATTCCTAAAAAAAAGTGTTTGCTTTGTATTTTTAAATCTTATACTGTGATCTATAGCTGGAGAACTGTTGTCATGTGAACAAACCTTTAATTTAATTTTTAATAATTTAAAGTATTTCTTTTAACTTTAAAATGTGTGTATATTTTGATACTATCCTGGTAAAGAGTAGTTGCCAGTTTGGGAAGATAGAAGGGGGAGGACCTTATCAGCCGCAACGTAATGTTGCAGTATTACTCATCTTCAAGACACAAAGAAGAAGCACTTCAGAAGCTGTTTACCGTTTTTCATACTTTTCGTTCATTTTGCATTGGAAACTAACACAATTTTCACAGAAGAATTTAATTGGCTGTAAGTGACGGACATTTCAGGGGGGTTTGCAAGAGCCAAAATAGAAGCGTTTCTGGAACACGGACAACTGCATGGCTATTTTTGAATTTCTAGGCGCTACAGTTATAGATCCATGCTTTGAATGCTGCACAATTTCATACACTGTAGTATATATACAGTGGACAACACAATCTAATTTGTTTGATCGCAGACGTGTAAATTGTGTAAATGCACCTAATTGTTTACAGGAAAATACTGATGCGTATGTGTGGCATATTAGCAAACGTGACCTTCTGAAACTGTTGTAATGCCATGTTTTGCTATGGAACTGCTTGCATTTTTTGCTCAACAACATGTAACTTTGTCTGGGAAAGCACTAGGGATTGCACTTTGTGAAAAGGCGTAGTGCTAGCCAATTAAATTACTAGTCTTTAAAGTTACAAAGATTAGAGAAGGCAGGGCCTAATGCAGAGGAGCTAGTTCTTTCTTCTGAAAATAAAGGCTGGAGTTCCTTTCCCAGAAAGAAAAATCTCTTCCCACTGGTAACTTCTTCCCTCTCTCACTGCAGAAATTAAATTGTGGACATTTGGTAAGAAAAAAAAAATAGTTTGGAAGGTAGCCACCAGGAGAAATTGGTCTCTGTTAGCGCTGTCCCTAAACATGTCCTTGGTTCTGTAAACTCAGGTGAAGTTTTACTCTAAAATGTGAAAAACTGTCCAAGTGGTGTACACATTTAAGCTTTTGAGAAAATGTAAGTATTTCAGAAAAATAGAGGAACATAAGATAAAGCAGCTCCAGATGGTTCCTTACTCTAACCTCCTCAGTGCAGACTGGCTTAGCATGGAGGCAATGTGTTGTAAAAAGTTTTCTGTTTTATTATGCATTAAATGCCATCTTGAATTTTGGTCTATTCCTAGTAATGTCTTGTGGGTTTTGGATGTGTTTTGTAAACGGCTTGGGTTCAAACAAATTAGTCAAGTATCTGTAAAGTCTTCTGTAAATGTTAATGGAAATGACTTCATAGATGTCGATCTGGATTATGTTACAGTTGAGAAAAAGCTGTGTATATGAAACAGCCCTTTAACAAAATGCTGAAACAAGTTGGTTGCTTTTGTGAATGAATGCATCTAAAACCAAAACCATGAGTGGTTGATCTGAATGATAGGTGCTTGAGGGTCCAAATCATTTACAGTCACTCCCTTAGACCCTGCTTGTATCTGTACTAGTGTGTAAGAAAAACATTTGAACAAATACTACTTTAAAAAAATCAGCTGGCTTCAATAATTTGAAGATCCAGTTCTGCATAACATTTATATTACAATTTGTATGTTAAAAGGACACGGTCAACTGGAAAAAAACTGCAGGTTTTGCTTATTGTAGTTAACTTGCTTCCTATGAAGAAGTTAGTGGGGGGGAACATGAAGAGCCTAAGGTTTTGAGTGCCCAGGAATGCTCTTTTCAAGTAGGTTAACAGGCACATAAACAGCCTGTGATGATGTAAGGACTCCCCAGAACATCTTTTGGACAACTCTGTTTCATATAAGCAGCTGTTTTCATGCAACCTCAGCTGGCGTTGTGCTGCTCTTTACAGGGTTGGGTGAGTGGTGTTCTCTTTGGCAGTGTGGGCTTAAATGTGTTTGTAATGTATGTGTCAAATAATTACCTGTTAAACAGACTGCCAATCTGGCTGAAGCCAATGCTTCCGAAGAAGATAAAATAAAAGCTATGATGCTACAGTCTTGCCAGGAATATGATCCAATCAAGTAAGTGTTGATAATGTCAAATCTGTTCTTTGAAGATTATGGAAAAATTGTAGAGAAGTTTGTTTTAACGAGAGAGACACGTGCATACCTTTTTCTTCTTTGCCCCAAACCCTTTTAGTTACATGCAGAAACCCTGGGGTCCACCTCCACCATCATCTGCTTGCTTTCGTTGCGGAAAACCTGGCGACTGTATAAAGAACTGCCCAACAAATGGGGTAAGACTGTGGGGGACTTCTGGTGTTCCTTAGCTTTTCATTTTTTTACCTTGGCAGTTACGTAACAAATCCATGAATACTCATATTAAGAATTGTTTCTCTTGGGGTGAAAGACAGAGGTTCATATGGCAATGTTGCAAAGCCCTTCAAAATCCAAGGGAAACCTGGCATTATAAATGTAAAGTTTTCTTTTTTCTAGGTCATAGACATTAAGTATGTCCACAGATCTTGCTCTGTGAACTTTCATGCATATTTTTATATATTTCAATATTACTGGAAATGTTTCTGGTTTTAACTCTGTTTAATGACAGTTCACAGTTTTTAGTATTTCATGTAAAACCAAGATGTTTCTGTTGACCCCATCTATTGAATATTTGTGCTCTGAATTGCGCTTTGGAGGAGGAGCGGGTTTGTATCTCTTTTCTGAGTGGATGGTGAGCTAAGGGATATTTCACCCTTAAAGAACCTGAACTTAAGCCAAAGAATGGAATGAGTTCAAAACACTGCTCAAGCCTTTGGAACATCCTGGCTATATTCATTTAGGAAAATAAGTATTTTAGTCGAGCAACCCTTATGCTGGGTAAAAGGAGAGGATTAAAGGCCTTTGCTGCTTAAAATAATCATTGAAATGTCATTTTAAGTGTGGGTCTTAAAAGGAGATATGTCTGCATTTCTTTTCTTAACAGGACAAAAATGTTGAGCCTGTTCTCAGAATTAAAGAGCACAGGAATTCCAAGGAGTTTCATGATGGAGGTGAAAGACCTCAATACAAAGGGTGCTATGCTGACAAACACTGGAAAATACGCAATACCAACTATTAATGCGTAAGTATGGAATTAATTGGACTGGCCAAAAAGTGAGCGAGAGAAACCACGCGTGCATGTCTGAGTGGCTATGCAACCAAGTTGGCCAGCATCTGTAATTACGGGGCAGGAAGCACTGTCATTGTGCTGAACCATAGAATCTGGGATACTTTTGAATATTAAAATAGGGTGGTCCTGCTGTTCGTGCCCCTGGAAGTTGGTCAAACGTGTGGTATGCTAAGAATCTGTATTTCTGCAAAACATTTCAGTAGTGTTTGCAGTGGAGTCGTTCTCTCTGAAAGCTCGTTTTGCTTTTGGTTTATGTTTCAAAGGCTTCTTGCAAAATTTAACAAGTAGCTGTTGGACTGAGATTTCCGCCCCCTCTGACTTTTATCAAATCCCATGTGTAAAACAGACTGAAGTTTTCCTCTTGCTATAAACTAAGAAAATACTGCTGTGTGCTGACAGGAGTGGCTGTTTTAAAATGCACTTGGTAGCACTTCTGTGTTTCTGTCATGGATCTCGTTTTGTAGGAAATAGACTTCTTCCATTTATAAAATGTAGTTACTCAGAGACGAACTTTACCCTGAGCCTGCAATTTACATTTACCCTCTGGCAAAGGAGAGGTGGGATTCATTTCTCTCATAGAAAATGATATAGCCAACTCTGGTGACTTACTGTGGTCTGCAGCAAACGGATAGCTAGGCATTTAATCCACATTCTTCTCCACGGGAGAGTTGGTTAAAACCTTCAGAACTCAAGCCTACTAATGGTTTTTTGAGATGTCTATCAGGTTCCCGTACAAAGACAACCAGCATTACCAAGTCTTCTGGGCCCCCAAGGACAAGCAATACCCACAACTGGTGTCCTAGTTTCGGCAGGGATAGGGTTAAATTTCTTCCTAGTGCTGTGTTTTGGATTTAGTATGAGGAGAATGGTGATAACGCACTGATGTTTTCAGTTGTTGCTAAGTGCCCTCCTAGTCCAAGGACAGTTCCTGTGCCTACTGACTGAGCTAGGTACACAAGATGGGAGGGAACATAATCAGGACAGCCAGCCCAGCTGGCCAATGGGGTATTCCATGCCATGTGACGTCATGCTCAGTATATGAACGGTAGGCGTGATCCAGGAAGTACCGATCGCTACTTGGTTATCGGTCAGCGCGGGTGGTGAGCAATTGCATTGTGCATCACTCATTTTGTATATTCTATCATTATTTATTATCATTATTCTCCCTTTTCTGTTCTATTAAACTGTCTTTATCTCAACCCACGAGTGTTTCTCACTCTTACCCTTCCGATTCTCTCCCCGTCCCACTGGGGGGGCGGGGGGAGTGAGTGAGCGGCTGCGTGGTATTTGGCTGCCTGCCAGGTTAAACCACGACACTGGTAAGTAACTGTAACTTCAGAATTTCTTTAAAAAAATTACCTTCAGAGGAACTGAATGGGATTTCTTTCTTTTTCCTCTCCCCACTCCAAAAGGTCATCCAATGAGAGCCAGTCCAGTTCGCTCAGCAGGTGGCAGACCAGGCTGGGAAGTGTAAGTATTCTACAGAAATTCAATAGATGACTCCTTGTCACCTGTTAAAAGAGGCTGTATAACGCATAACTTATACAACAGCTGATTTATAATGAAGCAAGTATGCACAGATAGTTGTGGAGAATCCAAGTGGTAATTGATGTTTAAATGGCTTCATTTGAATTGGCTTTTACAAAGGGCATCTGTGCTTCCACTAAGGTTATTTAAAATAAAACTCCGGTACATGACTGAAAACAGGACTCTGAGAAATGAACGCTTTTTGAGGAAACCATAATTGCCTATAAAAATTAAAGATAATTAAAGGATCAGATGGAAAGCCACCTTTTCCATTACTGGCTGAATAGGGCTGAAGAAATTGATTTCCCAATAGGAATCAGCCTCCAACATTCTTTTTTTAACAACTTAGTTGATACTGCATGAGCAAATGGTTGGAAAAGTCAACACTGTTCTTTTATGACAATTTTGAATTTCTTCAATTTAGTCATCTCACATAGCCAAGACGCTTTCTCTCAGTTGGAGAGAGAGGAGTCTGTTTTACCTATTACTGCAGCGTCAAGCTAGTCCTTCCTTTCGCTATATGTTTGTTATAGACAGATTGTAAGAGTGCATTGTGTTTATAAAATCTTAAAGGTAAATCAAAAGAAAAACCAGGATCCATCCCACAGGTTGTCTGATATCTCCAATTCAGTCAGCAAGAAAACAACAATTCAGGGACAGGACCAGGCCAAATACCTCATGATGAGGCAACAACATAGGAAGCGTATGTGGAAGAAGTTAAAAGAAGTTCCAGAGAAGATTAGTTAATATCTGTGCAGTACTTGGAAGATCAGAAGTGTGATGTATTAAGTGTATCAAGGAGTGGCAGAGGAGCAGTGGGCACTTGGCCCACGGGAGATGGGAGTCTCTTTCAAGGGTGGGCAGCCTCCATCCACAGGTGCAAAGCTGAGTATAAGGAGAGAAGACTGAATGAACTGTTGGGGGTGAGGATGTGGAAGGCAAGTATGAGGATCAGGAAATGAGCGTAGTCTCTAAAGAACAGAAAGCAGGGAGAAAAATGCTTAAGTTGGCAGGATGCCATTGGCCTCCCTGATCTAGGGAGGAGTTTTACAGAGAACAACGGAGACTTAAAGAGGAGGAAGTATTTGGCTCAATGAAGTTGCCTTGTTTTTCACGTTTGTATTTCAACAGCATATCGGACTGCAGTTACACTAAAGTGCATCTGACATAAGGAAAAATGACAGTGTTTTTTCCAATAGAATTTTTCGTTGCAGATAGTAAGCATGCATAACTAAAACAAGACAAATGGAATTGAAAAATGTTATCAAATTCCTCAATTTGCAGTAGCATTATGTCAGCAGCTGAAAGAAGCTTTGACATAAGCGTATGGAGAGGAGAAAAAACCCAAACCAAATTTGGGAGGAAAAAAATTGGGGAGAATGACTGTTTTGAATTAACTTCATTTCTTTTTCTGTGTGTTGTGGTTTTTTCCAGGTCCAAGTCTCCTTATAGTGCTTCACCTTACTCTACAAGTTCGTCTACCTGCTCCACATCAAGATCAGGTTCTTCCCGCACTCGCTCCTACTCTCGCTCATTTAGTCCTTCCCATTCTCGTTCCTACTCGCGATTGCTGCCGTGTCCAAGAAGAGGCAAAGGGAAGAGGCGTAACTATCGTTCTAGGTCAAGGTCACACGGTTATCAGCGTTCAAGGTCAAGGTCACCCCCATACAGAAGATGCCATTCACGGTCAAGGTCTCCAGTATTTAGAGGCCAGTCTCCCACTAAACAGACTATACCTCAAGGGGAAGGAGGAAGGGAGTATTTTAACAGATACAGAGAAGTTCCACCATATGATCTGAAAGCTTACTATGGCAGATCTCTTGACTGTAGAGATCCATTTGAAAAGGCAAGGTACCGGGAATGGGAAAGGAACTACAGAGAATGGCATGGAAAGTTTTACAAGGGCTATGCTGTTGGCGCTCAACCTCACCCTCCAGTAAACAGAGAGAACTTTTCTCCAGGTAGGTTTGGTCCACCTGGGACCAGACAAGAGAATTCACCATATGCTCGGGGACGTAGGGAGGATTATCCTGCTTGGCAGAGCCACCAAAATCACAATATAGATGGAAATTACCCTGAAAAACCTTCTGAAAGAGAGAGCCATGGCATCAAGGATCCTACCAAATCAAAAGAGAAGGAGGTGAAAAATCCACTAGGAGATGGCCAAGGAAATAAGCATAAAAAGAGAAGAAAAAGGGATGAGGATGAAGGATTTCCCAATACTGAGTTGTTAGCAGGTGCGAGAAAACCAAGAGAGCCAGTTCCAGCAGAAGACGTTAAAATGGACTCCCTGTTCATGGCCCAAGCAGAGATGATGCCACCCCTGTGAGAGATGAGCCTATGGAAGCAGATTCTATTGCTTTCAAACCGATGTCTGAAAAGGAGAAAAAAGAGAAGGATAAGCCAAAAGCAAAAATTTACAAGACAAAGCGGAAAGTAGAAGTGGCTGTTCCTCCTAAGACAGACAATATAATAAAACTAGCTAAAGCTTCCTCGAACGGAAATCTCCTCGAACGGAAGAGAGAAAGCAAGAAGAGAGAAGGGAAGAGAGAAAGCAAGGATTTAAAGAACCTGACTTGCTGCCCTGATATTGCTCATTTACATCAGTTATAGCGTTTGTGATTAAGTTTAGGGTTAGGGTTAGGGTTAGGGCTTAGTGTTACGGTGAGGGTTAGGTTTAGGGTTAGGGTTAACATTAGGGTTAGGGCTTATCATTAGGGTTATGGTTAGGGGCAGGGGTTAGGTTTAAGGTTAGGGTTAGGGTTAGGTTTAGGGTTAGGCTTAGGGTTATCGTTAGGGTTAGGGATAGGGTTGGGGTTAGGATTATGGTTTGGGTTTAGGGTTAGGGATCGGGTTAGGGTTTCGTTTTAGGGTTAGGGTTAGGGTTAGGGTTAGAGCTTGGGGTTACGGTTAGGGTTAGGGTTTGGGTTAGGGTTTAGGGTTAGGGTTTAGGGTTAGGGTTTAGGGTTAGAGTTAGGGCTGGGGTTCGGGCTGGGGTTCAGGGTTAGGGTTAGAGTTCGGGATATGGGTTAGGGTTAGGGTTAGAATTAGGGTTAGGGCTTATCATTAGGGTTATGGTTAGGGGTTGGGGTTAGGGTTAGGGTTAGGGTTAGGTTTAGGGTTAGGCTTAGGGTTATCGTTAGGGTTAGGGAGAGGGTTGGGGTTAGGATTATGGTTTGGGTTTAGGGTTAGGGATCAGGTTAGGGATTCATTTTAGGGTTAGGGTTAGGGTTAGGGCTTAGGGTTATGGTTAGGTTTAGGGTTAGGGTTAGCGTTTGGGTTAGGGTTTAGGGTTAGGGTTTAGTTTTAAGGTTAGGGTTAGGGTAAAGGTTAGTGTTAGGTTTAAGGTTAGAGTTAGGGCTGGGGTTCAGGGTTAGGGTTAGAGTTTGGGATACGGGTTAGGGTTTGGGGTTAGGGTTAGCATTAGGGTTAGGGCTTATTAGGGTTAGGGTTAAGGTTAGAGTTAGGGCTGGGGTTCAGGGTTAGGGTTAGCGTTTGGGATACGGGTTAGGGTTTGGGGTTAGGGTTAGCATTAGGGTTAGGGCTTATCATTAGGGTTAGGGTTAGGATTAGGGTTAGGGCTGGGCTTCAGGGTTAGGGTTAGAGTTTGGGATACGGATTAGGGTTTGGGTTTAGGGTTAGGGTTAGGGTTAGGGATTAGTGTTATGGTTAGGGGTTATGGTTGGGTTTATGCTTATGGGTTAGGATTTCAGTTTGGGTTAGGGTTAGCATTAAGTATTAGGATTAGGTTTAGGGTTAGGGTTGCAGTTTAGTTTTAGGTTTAGGTTTCGCATTAGGGTTAGGGTGAGGTCTCACGGTTATGGTATTACGTTTGTGATAGCGTTAGGGTTAGGGCTTAGTGTTATGGTTAGGGGTTACATTGGGTTTACGCTTATGGGTTATGATTTCAGTTTGGCATAGGGGTAGCATTAATTTTTAGGGTTAGGGTTTAGGTTTAGAGTTGCGGTTTAATTTTAGGATTAGGTTTCGCATTAGGTTTAGGGTGAGGTGTTATGGTTACGGTATTAGGTTTGGGGTAGCATTAGGGTTAGGGTTAGAGTTAGGGTTAGGGTCATTAGGGTTCAGGTTGGGGTTCAGGGTTAGGGTTAGGGTTCGGGATTACGGTTAGGGGTCGGGGTTAGGATTAGCGTCAGGGTTAGGGCTTAAAATTAGGATTAGGGGTTAAGGTTAGGGTTATGGTTGGGGTTAAGGTTAGGGTTATGGTTGGGGTTAGGGTTAGGCCTAGGGTTATCGTTGGGGTTAGGATTATGGTTCAGGTTTAGTGTTAGGGATAGGGTTATGGTTTCGTTTTAGGGTTAGGGTTAGCGTTAGGGTTAGGGTGTAGGGTTACAGTTAGGGATAGGCTTAGCGTTAGAGTTAGGGTTTGGGTTAGGGGATAGGGTTAGGGTTTAGTTTTAGGGTTAGGGGTAGGGGTAGGGGTAGGGGTAGGGTTGTGGTGATGTCTTAAGATTACGGTTTGAGGTTGAGTTAGCATTAGGGTTACGGTTAGAATTAGGGGTTCGGTGTTATGTGAGGGTTAGTTTTATGGTTCCGTTTAGGTTTAACGTTAGGGTTATGCCAAAGTGTTAGTGTTACGGTTTGATGTTAGGGTTAGGGTTACGGTTTGGGGTTAGGGTTAGCGTTAGGATTTTGTTTTAGGGTGAGGTTTCGCCTTAGGGTTAGGGTTAGGGCTAGGGTTAGCTTTATGATTCAGGTTAGGCTTAAGGTTAGGTTACGGTTAGGGTTAAGTGTTCGGTTTAGGGTTAAGTGTTAGGCTTAGGGTTAGGTTTAAGTGTTAGGTTTAGGGGTAGGGTTAGGGTTAAGGTTAGAGTTAGGGTTAGGATTAGAGTTAAGGGTTAGAGTTAGGATTCAGTGTTAGGGTTAGGGTGAGGTCTTAATGTTACGCTTAGGGTTTACAGGTAGCGTTAGGGTTAGGTTTAGGGTTAGTGTTAGCGTTAAGGTTAGGGTTAGGGTTTAAGATTGGGTTCAGGGTTAGAGATAGGGTTCGGTATTGGGGTTAGCGTTAGTATAAGGGTGAGGTCTTAGTGTTACAGTTAGGGTTTACGGGTAGCATTAGGGTTAGGGTTAGAGTTAGGGTTAGGGTCATTACGTTAAGGTTAGGGTTGGGGTTCAGGGTTAGGGTTAGGGTTTGGGATTAGGGTTAGGGTTCGGGGTTAGGGTTAACATTAGGGTTAGAGCTTTATGATTCAGGTTAGGCTTAAGGTTAGGTTAGGGTTAGGGTTAGGGTTAAGTGTTCAATTTAGGGTTAAGTGTTAGGGTTAGGGTTAAGGTTAGAGTTAGGCTTAGGACTGGAGTTAAGGGTTAGAGTTAGGGTCCAGTGTTAGGTTTAGGGTGAGGTCTTAATGTTACGCTTAGGGTTTCCGGGTAGCATTAGGGTTAGGTTTAGGGTTAGTGTTAGGGTTAAGTTTAGGGTTAGGGTTTAGGGTTAGGATTGGGGTTCAGGGTTAGAGTTAGGGTTCGGTATTGGGGTTAGAGTTACTATTAGGGTGAGGTCGTAGTGTTATGCGTAGGGTTTACGGGTAGCATTAGGGTTAGGTTTAGGGGTTAGGGTTAGGGTTCAGGATTAGGGCTAGAGTTCGGGGTTAGGGTTAGCATTAGGGTTAGGGGTTAACGTTAGGGTTAGGCGTTAAGGTTAGGGTTATGGTTAGGGGTTAGGTTTAGGGTTAAGGTTAGGGTTATGTTTAGGGTTAGGGTTAGGCTTAGGGTTAGCATTAGTTTTACGGTTGGGTTTAGGATGGTTCGGGTTTAGGGTTAGGGATAGGGTTAGGGTTAGAGTTAGGGTTAGGTTTACGGTTAGGGTTAGCATTTGGGTTAGGGTTCGGGTTAGGGTTGGGGTTCAGGTTTAGGGTTAGGTTTCGGTGTTAGGCTTAGGGTAAGGGTGAGGTCTTAGTGTTATGCATAGGGTTTACGGGTAGTGTTAGGGGTTCGAGTTAGGGTGAGGGTTTGGTGTTAGTGTTAGGATTGGGGTTCTTATTCTTGATCCTCTCTCCCTCTCTTTCTCTCTCTCGTTTTAATTACAAATTATTATTATTATTATTTATTATTATTATTATTGTTATTGGTGTTATTGTTATTATTACTATTATTATTATTATTGGTGTTATTATTGTTGTTGTTGTTATTATTATTGTTATTGTTATTATTGTTATTATTGGTGTTATTATTGGTAATATTATGGTATTATTGGTGTTACTATTATTACTGTTACTAGTATTACTATTATTGCTATTATTATTTTATTTCAAGTATTAAACTCTTCTTATCTCTACCCGTGAGTTTTCTTGCTTTTGCTCTTCTGATTCTCTCCCCCGTCCCATTGCTGGGGGGAGGGCGAGTGAGCGGCTGTGTGGTGCTTAGTTGCCGACTGGGGTTAAACCATGACAGGGGTCCACCACAAAGATGGTTGCCATTCTGTCACATCCTCTGAGCTAAAACTGGCTCATCCTGGGACATGGTGCCCCCCACGCACGCAACCTGCAGTCCAGAAGTACCCCTGAAAAGACCTCGACGGCCTGCATTAACACACCGGCATGCACTTCAGATGTAAACACTGCCAAGTCATCTCTTATTTGCAACAGATACGGAGGACCAAATTCTGCAAATCTAGCCTTACTTCTACTGAAACTTTCCTTACAGACAGCTCATCTTCTCTTTTTGTAAACTGTAGTGAAGACCTGTTCTAGCGCAAAGGCTTGAACCCCGCCTACGGTGAAGAAGCCCCAGTTTTCTTTCCTCACTGCTGTCTTGCTTCCCAAAAATCAATCAATACCAAAAGCTCTGTATGAACATTGCATAAAAAAGCCAATAGCAAATGCTTTTACTTGCTACTAGTTTTGTCAGGGAAGGAACTAGCTTCTCCCGCTAGTTTTGCTACAGTTGCATGACCTTTAAAGACGCCACTTCTTACCTTTGCTACGCCAATACAGCCTCACAGCTCAGCAAAATCATACTGCAGGTAGGAAACCTTCACCATACAAAGACAGGCACGCTACAGGAATACGTCACTCTCAAAGAACAGACTCTTGCAACCACTCCTCCCTTTGCTTAGCAAAGTTTAGGGCGTGTTAGAAAACAACAACAACAACAACAAAAAAGCAGGGTTCTCTCTCACATTTTACGGAGCCCATGATATCAGCTGTTCAACATTAAGTCCAACTCCAGCCTGAACCCCAGAATAAGAAATGCCATCTTAAAATGTCTGGAAAAAGGGAGGGCTTGGAAGCGGCAAGACCAGAGAACGTTCACGAAAGCACCGTCATGGAAGTACACATCCCTTATCACAGACCAACTGCACGGTGACCTAAGTGAGTGACGTTGTCTGCTCATTTGCAGCTCAGGGTCTCTTTTTTCATTAGCGCCGAGCACGTAGGTTGGAATTGGAGCTGAGAAGAAAACCATATGCAGTCAGTCTGGTCTCGTTCAAGTTCACATTTACTAGGAATCACAGCAGGTCCCATCTGTCTCTCCAGACCCCACCACCACTTCTGTGCAGCGTCCCGAGGAGCAATAAGCGCAGAACAAGTAACCTTCCTTCAAAATAAGGCCCACAGCCTGCTCTTTCAACAGGACGCACAGAGCACCAGCTGAGAACAACCTCTGCTTTAACTATGCCTAGCTCCGCTGCCTACGTAAGGAGACCAGCTCCTAAATGATCCCTAGCCCTAAAACCACAGATCTTCCCTAGGGCAATGCTAAGGAAATACCAGAGCCCAGGGACACCTGGTCACTCAGCTTAAGTTGACGGGGAGAAGGACAGTGGACTAGAAAGAGAAAAATATGATGAGAGAAAAGATAGAGGAGCTGAGAGAGAAAGAAAGGTATGGGGAAAAGGCTAGAGAGCTGGAGAAATCAAGAGAAATAGGGATGAGGAGCCCTGCAGAGAGATGGAGGAAGCAGGGAGGGGATGGGTCAGGGAGCAGCAGAGAGAGACAGAAGAGAGATGAACAGGAAGAAGGACAGGGACAGTGGGATACAGCATGGAAAACCGCAGTGACAGTGAGCAGGGCGGGGGGGGAGGCAGAGAGAGAGAGAAGCAGAAGGAGGGAGAAGGGAAGACAAGGACAGGGAGCGGGACATACAGGCAGAGAGAGACAAATCACGACAGGGAACAGGCCAGAGAGACTGTGAAAAACAGAGCGGGATGCAGACCAGGACAAAGAGACAGAGAAGAAACAACAGCAATGTGCTGCAGGGCAGAGACAGAGGAAGGCAAAAAGAGGGACAGGGAGCAGGAGGGAGGGGCAGCAAGAAAAAGACAGGGGCAGGTAGAGCGACAGGGAAAGAGGGACTTGGAGAAGAGAGGACGGGGAGCAGAACACAGCAACAGAAGAAGAGAGGTATGGGGAAGTGAAAAAAATGACACAGAGGGAAATGGGAGGGGGGGGCTGGGAGGGACTGCGATGCAGAAGAGGGGTGACACGGCCCCGAGGGGCTGGGACTCACCGCAGCTCCCGCTCTCTGCACTGCCAGGCAAATATTACAGTTCAAGCACTTCTTTCTCTGTCCGTCTGTGCTCTCCTCCCTTCCTCTTCGGTAGCTGCACCTGCGTGCCTGTCCTCACCTCAGCTGGGCCGCAGCTGGAGCAGAGCCCGCACCTCCCAAGACCAACATGGCTGCCCAGCAGCCCCGTGCCCCAGGCCTACAGCTCCCGGCATGCCCCGGGAACCAACATGGCCGCGCGGCAGCCCGTGCCCCGGGCCTACAGCTCCCAGCATGCCATGGGGCGCGGCTTCCTGCTGCCTGGCCTGAGAGGCGGCTCAGGGCCACGCCAGGGCTGGGGCGCTGCTTCCTGGATCCCGTGGCAGCGATGGGCACAGGGACAGGCTGCCAGATCCCGGGGCCAGGTACGTGTGCGGGCTGTCAGGGTCACCCCTGCCTGGTTTTTCCCAGCGAAGCCCCAGGAGGTGCCGAGGCTGCAGCCCTGGGGCCGAGGCTCCAGGAGCCGGGCATTTCTGCGGGCGCTGCTCCCTGCCAGGCCCCACCGCCAGCTGCCGGCTGCCTGGGGCTTCTCCCCGTTGTCTCCAGCTCTGCTTTCCGCCAGCGCCGGGGGCTCCGCAGGACATCTTGCCCACTCCCCGCCACCGTGCTGACCCACGTCTGCAGCTCGTCTGTGGTGTCCACGTCAGACAGCTCATTTGGGGGTGGCAGGTCTCTCCTGAAGCACCCTGGGAACGGGGACAGAGCAAACCCCATCCCTCCCTTCCGATCTTTGTCCCCAGGGAGACCCAGTGGAGACGGACCGTGCGCTGGAGAGCGTCCTGCAGGGAGGTGACAGCCGTTGGCAGAGAGGTGCTGAGAGCCCCCTGACAGCAAAGGCGTCCGGTGGCCGCAGAGCAGCCCAGGTGAGCTGTGAGTTCCCCCATGAGAGACCCTGCTCCCAGGGAGCACCTCCCCATAGAGCAAAGGCCGTATCCAGCCAGCTGGTGCTGGGTACGGCTACCCCAAGGGGTCTTCGCAGGGGGGACGGGGTCACCTGCCTGGTGGCTCTGACACAGACATGATGAGCTGAAGCCCTGTGGCCATGGCTGGCCGGTTCAAAGTCTCCGAGTGCCTCCGCCTTTCTCCCCAGGAGTGTCCAGCCTGGGCACTTTTTCAGGGCGTGACGGATGATGTGAAGATGGATGCTGGTGCTGTCCTGGTGGATCTTCCACTTGGGCACGGTGGGCACCCCCACTTCAGAGTTGTGGTGTCTGAGATCTGGGGCCACCTGAAGAGAGAGACCTCCAGGGAGTTTGTGTTCAATGTTTTGATATCTTGGGGCTACAATGTGCTAGGGATATGGGGCGCTAGGGTTCCAGCGTGCTAGGGTTATGGGGTTTGAGGGTTATGGGAGTTTACGCGACTTAGGATTAAAGCATGTTATTGTTATGGTCAGGATCTGGGTTTGCAAGCGCTGGGTTCCTGGGGTTAGGTTGGTTTTGCCTTATGTTGTGTTCTGGGTGGTCTTTTTTTTGGAAAGTCCTTTTGTAGCTTGCTTGCGATTTTAGGGTTTGGATAGGGGTCTTTGGTTTTTGTGTGATGTGTCTTCTGCTTGTTTTTTTGCCGTCCTTGTGGTTTGTGTTGCATTTTCTGTCTTGTAACCACCGTTTGTGGTCTAATCTGTGTGACCGGGCCGGGCAGTGTCACTTCTGTTGTGGTCCAGCTCATTTCCACTGAGTCACTAGGTAGGTGGTTAGGTATGGAGGGCTTGCAGTTTGTGGAGAATGACTGCCAGACGACCGACAGCCACTTCTGGGGTGTGGGAGGAGTTCGGGTCCATAGGTAATGACTGCCGGAGGACTAAGTGTACTTCTGAATTTGTGTGGACTCCCAGAGTAATGGTGGGATGCCACCAGCGGCACAGAAGGACAAGGGCTTCCCCAAGGGTACATGGCTTGTTGGTTATTGCTTTTGAGTAAGCAACTGAGTAATTTTGAGTAAGTCTTGTGAGGGGTAGTGGACTCAAGGGGAGACCTTGTGTTCCTCATCAGTGCCTCAGGGGTTTCCTGTCATTTTTTGTTTGTTTGCTTTTTGTTTGCTGTGCTGAATTTAAAAGGCTTATTGTAGCTCTTTGGATTTCTGTCCTTAAAGGAAGTCTCTAGGATTTCTACCCAGCAGCGAGATGTCCAGAAGGGACTGTCCTTGTACACTGATGTCAGCCTTCCGTCTAGAGCACTGTCTGGTGGTGGTGTATTTTAATGGTAAGGTAACTCAAATGCATCTTAAATATACAAGCTTTGCCGTTGTTCCTGCTATGCCTGGGGGACGATTCTCAGCAGCTCATGAACAGTGTGTTCTGCTGTGCTTTACCCGTTAGAAATAATCTGTCACCAGAAATGTCTTCCTTAGTGCCTGCACAGAGCAAGAACCTCCAGTAGCAAGGGCATGCTGACCCTTGGGCAGCTTCAAAGCGACGGATAAATGTAAATAGGTTAAAAATCCAGTCCTATGGTAGCAGTGTGTGCGTCAAAGTTCACCTGACTCTCCACGCTGACTCAGCCTGTCACAATGTTTTGCGGGTAAGGGTGGATGAAGTCAGTATAAGCAGGTGTTGTAACTGGCCAGGCAGTTCATCTAAAGAAACGAAACGTTACCTTTGCTTGGAGTGCCATGCCTTTAGATATGGGGGTGTATTGCCTTTCCTTCCCTGGTGTGAGCACAGAGAACTGAGAGGTGTTTCCATCGGGGGGCGGGAAAGCCATCCAACAGTCATCACAAGCCTGAGGGCACGTGGTCCTTGATGGAGGCGTAAGTGCTTGGGACAGTTTTACTTCTAAGCCCTAAGCCCTAAGCCTAACCCTAAAACGAAACCCTAAGCCTATCCCTAAGCCTAAACCCGAACCATAATCCTAACCCCGACCCTAACCCTAACCCTAACGATACCCTAAGCCTAACCCTAACCCTAGCCCCTAACCCTAACATTAAGATAAGGCCAGGAAGCAGGACACGGCGATAGAAAAAAGAGAAGGAGAGGGAGCAGGAGAAAGAGATGGAGAGAAAGGAAAAAATAGCAGCAGGCTATAGGACAGACAGGGAGGAATTAGAAACTACAGACAGGGAGAGAGACAGAGAAAGAGAAAGCAAAAAATAGTGATGGGCTAAAGGCAGAGAGGGAGGAGTTAAAAAATGGGGGCAGGGGACTGGTCTGTGGCCATAAACATAAATGGTCATTGGCTTCTTTGACTGAACTTTCCATGAATGCCACAAGATACACTCAAGCACCCTGAGATGTCCCCTCCCTTTGCCGGCCCTGCACCGCGGGCAGCCGAGCGCCACACGGCCAAGCCCGCTGCATCTGCCCCAGGCTGTCTTGCCCTGGCTGGCTGCTGACAGGAGGGGACACCAGGTGGTGACCGCCTGGGGGGTGACAGGAGGGACACCAGGTGGTGACAGCCTGGGGGGTGACAGGACACCAGGCGGTGATGGGCCCGGGCGGTGACAGGAGGGACACCGGGCAGTGACAGGCCTGGGGGGTGACAGGAGGGACATCAGGTGGTGACAGCCTAGGGGGGTGGCAGGAGGGACACTGGGCAGGGACAGGCCTGGGGGGTGACAGGAGGGACACCAGGCAGTGACAGGCCTGGGGGGTGGCAGGACACCGGGTGGTGACAGGCCAGGGGACAGCAGGGAGACCAGCGGCCCGGGGTGGTGACAGGCCCGGGGCTGACGCGCCCCCTCTCCCCTCGGGGGCGCTTGGTGTTAGGATGAAGAGCGCGGGGCCGCCACGCCCACGTGACGTGGGCCTTTTGTCATAATGCGCTGGGTCACGTGAGGCGCGGGGGGTGGGTGCAGTGTGCCGTTGCGTGTGCACAGTGACACGCTCGCAGCGGCCCGTGCGGTTGTCGGCCAGGAAGGCCATGGCGGAGCGCCGCAGCCTCTGAGCGCCGCCGGCCCGCTCGAGCTCAGCCCGCGCTGCTTGCCCTGGCCTCCTCGGTGGAGGAGGAACCGCCGCGGGCCCTCACCTGGCACAGCGGCCGTGACGCTGTCTGCCGCGGTAGACGCCATCACGGAGCAGGCACCTCCTGGCCCCAACTACAAGTTCGCCTCCAAGCTGAACCATGACATGGTCACCTTCAACGGCCTCCACATCTCCCGGTGTGACCTCAAGCACCAGATCATGGGCCGCGAGGAGCTGAAGGCGGCCAGCTGCGACCTGCAGATCACCAACGCCCAGACCAAAGAAGGTGCGCGGGGGCGGCGGGCGCGGGGCCTCGGGCACCGCCCGGCTGGCGGCGTCGCAGACCACCCTGCGTCGGCCGTGGCCTGCGGGAGCCGCGCTCTGCTCTTTGTGGGTCATCCCCACGTAGCGTGAGTCAGGCTGGGGCCCATGCCGCCAGCATGCGGCAGGACCGGGAGGGCAAGCGGCGCTGGGCATTAAGTGGGGTGGGAAGCCATAATGCGATTCGGCCACCATCGGTAGCTGTGACTTGTGTTGGGGGCCTCACAGAGCTGTTCTTCTGTAGTTGCTGTTGTGACAACTACCTTCAGATCTGTGTTGTAGACATGGAGCTAGGCGTAGAAGAGTACGTGGTTGATGTGTGACATACGGCGCTTACAAAAGCTTTGGTTTCCTGGAATTCTTCTAGGTAAAATGAGAAGGAAATGTGGGAGCATATCTTGTAATAACCAACTTGCCAGATTTCTTTGAAATGTGGTGGAGAAAGCTGAAAGTGATAGAAATAAAAGAGATGGCTAATTTGAAGAAAAGAAACCACCTGGATTTGGTGAATTTCGTGACTTAATTTTGACTTCAACTTGTTTTACTCCACTGCATTGGAAAATGGGTTTTGCGGCTGTTGCAGAAACTGCCCACTAGCAACATTTTGGATCAGGAGCGTATCTGTGAGTTAAAATCTGTGCAGACCCTTGAAAGCCGTCTTGCGCATGAGTGTTCTCCGTATCTAAATTATACTTTGGAATTTCTTGTTAATATAACTTCTTTTCCACACCAAAGACATGGTCATTCAGATGCTATTGAGCATCATTTCATCATTCGTTTCTAAGGGTGGTTTTTTTTCCTGTACTACATGTTAACCGTATCAGGGCAGTACTGAAGTTTTATGGCAGAACGTTTATGGTGGATATACGTAAGAAATGTTCTTAGAGACATCATAAATTCTTTTAAATCTAACAAATGGTGCTTGATTCTTAGAGATGATAATGGTTTCGTATTACTTAGTAGGATATTTCAGTTTGGTAATCTGCCATCTCGATAAGTTTGAATGTGATTAAAGACTTTGGGATGTGACTTTTCAGAAAAAGACTTGTAAAGTGTTTTCATTCCTTAAACATTACATTACATTTTTTTTTTCCCCCCCTGTGGTTCTGTGACACTCTTACAACAGGCTTTTCTTTAAAATGTGTACTAGTGTTTTTTTTCCTCTTCCTGTTTCATGTGTTAAAACTTAAACAGTAGTATGTACACTGCGGTAACTGTAACTTCAGCCCTAGCCTTTAAAGTGGTTGGACCTAAAGCTTGCTGTTTGTCTACAGATACTTAAACTATTTTCAGGAGAGTGTCTGTGAAGAGCCTTAACAGCACAACGTTAGGGGTCTTAGGGATGCCACCTGACAGGGCTTGACGAGGTATACAGTATCTTTGGTTTTCAGACCATTGTTCTGATTCGCTCTGCAAAGGTAAGGGCTTTGAATATTTAAAACTGTAGGCAGATTACAGGGGATGCCTGCTGATAGTGCTTTAAAATATTCAGTCCTATCCAGCTTGTGTAAGTACAATAGAAAAAGCATTCTTATTGGAGAGATCTTTGCATTTTAAGCTTACTCAGTCCAAGTGTCTCAGGTAGTTGTTTTTTTTTGTTTGGGCCTTATGTAAAAGGTCAGAAGGCTTTCCTCCTCTTCAGAAGACTAACAGGGTGTAAGCCAAGGCAAAGCATGGAGAGCTTCAGGCACACGCTGTTCCTGAAAGGCTTTTCAAGGCTGTCTTCCTAAGTAATTTCGTTTGGGCCTCTCTGCTCTGCAAAAAGGGAATGGATCGAACGAATTCACGTCCCTTTGGTTAATTCAAACTAGATGATTAGCTTAAGAGGGGAGATACCACTTGAGTTTGAGCCAATTCTGCCCTACTTGTGAAAGCAAGCTCAAAAAAACCCCAAAATGTCTGTGATCCAAATTCTAGCACTGCCAGTTCTGTTTCCATTTAAACGTAAAGCCCTGAGCAGCTGAGAAGTGTGGTTGTTGATGGATTAAGCTCCAAGAAACAGGCAGAGGCGGCAGGCTCTCTTCTGTGTTCTGTCAGGCTTGAGCACTGCCAGCACAGGTGACTGGTTTTTAGTTAACAGCTATGAAAGCAATGGCGCAGAGTTCTCGTGCTTTAGCTAAGTGCCTGTTTGGTGGCAGGGCAAGCTAGTCAGACTTTAGAATCTGGTTTAGGCAGGTGAGACTTTGCTGTGGTTTTGTTTTTCTCCAAAGATCTATGGGTTTTGTAGCCTAACGGAAGCAAAAGCAACTTTAAGCTAGGTCAGGAAAGAACCTCGTGCATTAGCAGACTCTCCTTTAGTGACCTTTGAGTCCATTTTGCTGTTGGCATTCAAACTGTTTTAAAAAAAGGAAAAAGATTTTGCTGCTTGTGTTTGATTCTCAAACCCCAAGATTTCTTGAAATATACTGTTAGTGTGTTGAGACGATGAAAGCGTGATGTTACATATAAAATTTTGCTTTTGTATCTGTAAAGGGATTCTGCGAAGTGCTACGTAATTACATATGAGCATGCATTCTTACGAATTGACTGATGTTTTTCTCTGTATTTATGTTGTTTTCAGAATACACAGATGAGAATGCCCTGATTCCTAAGAACTCATCGGTAATTGTTAGAAGAATCCCTGTCAGAGGAGTTAAAGCTACCGGCAAAACCGATGTTATGTAAGTATCCATAAAGCATTGTATTCTTTGTTAGGGGTTTCAGTGTGTTAACTGTTTTTATGGGTATTAGTTTACAGAGGCGTTCTTTCTTGTTAAAGCTGCTGTTAATTTTTGTTGGCATGGGGTAGATTTTAATGTGTCTGTCCGAAAGTGGACTTACATTTTTAGGCCTGCTGGGACATGGGGTTCGAACTCCAACCATGGTAACTTTTAAGATTATTCTATTGGGTTTGTTCTTGGGGTTGATTGTTCTGAGACCCAAGTTGTAGATCCTGTTTCCTCGACGTGCAGAGATTCCTTATTATATGTGTTGGCTTTTATGGCTTTTATAGTAAAGACAGATACGCATTGTAGCGTAAACGCATACTTTGTTCCCGTCTCAGAAGAGCCTGATTCTCAGTGTTTGACTATTTCTGGCATTTGGGGGGGATATGGCAGGTATTCTTACGCCCCGAATCTGGGTTTTTTGCATACTAGCTATAGAGGAAAGACCAAGGTTTACCAGTTGGCGAACGATGCAAACAAGAAGTTCCATTCGTAAGCGATTCCTATGCGTTTCCTCAAGACAATGTCCGTTTCAGGCAAGAGAAAAAGAACAGTATCCTAAAGTGTATTGCCTTTTGTGCAAGTACGATGAAGGAATAGTTAATCCTTTCCAAACTTGAAACTCAGTAAGCAGTTTAGCACATTACCAAATGTTACTAGTTATCTTGCTACGTCTGTTTTTACCCTAAGCTGGTATCTGTGCTCCGGGTTTTGGTTCTGTATTCCTAAGATTTACGGAGGACAGAGAATCAGGTGTATTGATTAAAATTACAGCTATTCCAATGCAGTGCTGACTAGAGGATTACTGCTGTCATTTATGTATTCATACAGTCCAGTTCTATATCAGCTACATTAGCATTGTTTGAACGGTCATGTTTTCCAGCCGCCTTAAAGATAGGTCTCTCCACCACAATTAGTAGATATTATTAGCTTGTGGTTTTGCCATGTCTTTCTAATGTTGGTTCTCAATAAATCAAGTAGACGGATGAGTTACACTGTGTCTCGAACAAAGAGTACAGCAGCCTCCCGGTACCCACGAGGCATCTGCAAGCAAAAAACCCTGAATTTATGTGGCTCTGCATCTCAACTTTGGGCGTATTCCTGCAGTAGTTGTTGCAGTGTTTTCAGGCACCCTCTAGTAATTCTGGACACCGCAGCACTGTGCTTATAAACATGGCCTTGTTTTGGGGGTTAATTTAAACACGTCGGCTTAGTGCTGTCTTGTCAGTGCATCCTCTGTTTCGGGCACCCTCTCCTGGTATTGTAATGCTGCCCTAAAATGAGAGGATAGATGCGGCTAGCATCAAAGGTCAGATACATACCTGTATGTATAAGGGGATAAGGAAGGAACGGCACCGCTGTTCTAGCGCTGAAAATTAACCAGGCAGATTAGCTTTCTAGTCTTTCAGCTGTGAACATTGCAGAAACAACTGGTAGAGTGGTGGATGTTTGGGAATGATGAATGTATGCTGTAATGGTGGAGAGGCCTTCAAAAATGCGTTACTCTCCTTTTAGTACGCTCTTGAAGGTAAATGTATGAAGAATCCATGCTGTGGTAATCTAAAGGATGTCCTTGTCCTTCCTCAACTTCAGGAGGTACGTGGCTGTCGTTGCGAGCCTGGTGGTGTTCTAGCAGTGGCAGGGAGCGTGCGCCTTTCTATTTGTACACCAGTTGCACAGCAGCCTTTGAATTGCCTCTGCTCATGGGACACTTTGGATGATGTGTGAATTGTTTGTTAACGACATCAATGGTTGCATGGCTGATTCATGATGAGTAGCGTGCAGATACAGATCAATGAGTATGTGGAATCTCAGCAAGTTTTCAAATTTAATAAATATTTCCTAAAATATCGTAGCATTTTCAAGATTATCTTGAAGCAAATTCTGGCAACCAAGACCTTTTTTTTTTGTCACAGGTCTCCTAAATCGCACAAAGGCCTAGGACCTGCTTTCAGGTGACATTTCTACTACTGTTTTTAGTCCATATAGCATATGTAACACATTTAGTGGTTTGGCACTTTCATGGCTAAGATATCTGAACACAGTGCTTGGGCTTCCACAGAGAAACACTGTTCTAAAGACGATGCTGCTGACATTGTTGTCATTTGTCAGATGACTGATTTTTTTCACTTAAGTAAAGGTGCACTTGGAAGTGTCTAGACTATCACTGTTCTTTCTTAGAAACTAAAGGACTCCATCTGGTACCTATTTGTAATACTAGCGATACACAGATTGGCTAAAGTTACCTTCGTATTTTGATGGTTGATTATTCATGAACACAAAACTGTAGTACAGACTTCCTGGTTTTGATACTTATGTAGCAGAGACAAACTATCTGAGGACTTCCCCTTGCACGGTCGTGTTCTATATCTGTAAGCCTTAGAGTAATTTGTGACAAAGCAGAAATGGGATTCTGGGGGGTTTTTTTAGTTGCACTGAATGTACCAAGAGACAACGGTTTATGTATATGAGTAAATTTCCAGATTCACTCGACTATCAGAACATAAAGTTTTGATGTTCAGGTTTTATAATCTGTTTTCAGTGCTTTATGTTTTTGGTACAAGTGCTGTATTTGAAGTTCTGATCACCTTTATTTCTTCTTCTAGAAGTCAAACTGAGCCAGTAAGTGGAACATCAAAAGCAGTATGTAAAAACACAATCTCACACTTTTTGCTGCACGCTGCACTTAAGGTAGCCTTGGATTAATTTTCCAAACATTAACTTAATAGATTTTCCAGTAAAACATAGTATATGTTGTAAATACAATGTATTTGATTCAGCATAGTAGAAACGGAGTAATGCCATCATTTGCACAGTTCTATCTAATGTGAATATTGGTGTTTGTGCCTAGTAATGCATTGTATTTCATACTGGATATGCTAGACTATTTGCTGAACGACTTTGTGTTGTACAGATAATGTACAATCGTTTTTAGATCACGTAGGTTCAAGGTTTGCACAACTGAACATGGTTTTTGAAAATGTTATCAAAAACCACTGAGAAACCATTATTGTTAAACATGGTACTGTTTCTTACTTTTGACTTGGGGGTTCAAACAAATACCAAAACCAACATGTCCCACACGTTTTGAGGACAGTTCTGTGCAGCTAAATGCTTCCTTTTCATGTCCTTAAAGACTTGGGTATTTGTTCCTGAAACTGTATAATTGAAGCGATATTGTTTGAGTGCATAACTGAGTGCATAACTGTCTTTAATAGATTGCTGTGAATTTAAATATCGTTGCTACACAAAGTGGTATTCTAAAGTTCTACATTTGACCTTTCCGCTTTATCAGATGAAGCAGTTTAGTTTAATAGTTTGTCTGCAAATGAAAATACGTAAAACCCAGTGTACAAATTTTGGCACAAGGTTAGAGCCTGGTGCATTTGTGAAGGGTAAAATCCCTGTCATTTTTCTTAACCTCCGCCTGCAGTACGTTTTTGGATCTGGGTGACTTCAGGGCTGGATGCTGCTTTAATTTCCCAAAGGCTAAGCTTTTCTTTAGGATACTGCCACTTTGAATTTACATTTGGAAAAGGGGCAGCGTTTTTCTTCAGGTTTGAAGACACTGTCGTTCTGCTGCTAAAACAGAAATAAGTAACACAAGGAAATACTTGGCTGATTAGTTTACAAACCACACTGAAAAGAAGTTTCCTGTAGTGATGCTTCCTTTTCAAATAAATATTTTTTAAAAATCCTTTTTAGCTGAAAATTGATAGCTTCCTTACCCCTTCGACTTTTAAGCAGCTGTGAGCATTTGACAAGGGTCCCTCTCTGAGATATTCTGGAGCAATAAGTTGATCTCCAGCGGGTTTGGTTAGTTTAGCTTCTTCTCCTTAACCACATAGGCACTCTTAAGCTGTCACAGGTTTGGACTTTGTTTTGAACAAATACCAACTACACTAGGTTGGAAATGGCTCTTTCAGTGACACTCGGAGGATATAGTGCAGACTGTCAGACTACAGTAGAGGTTAACTATTGCTCTGTTTTTGATTGTAGAACTTGAATGTGAGTTTAATTTTTTGTGAACAGATTGATGACTCTTCTGCATCTATTTCTCTGGCCCAGCTGACTAAGGTACATATATATTCCTAAAAAAAAGTGTTTGCTTTGTATTTTTAAATCTTATACTGTGATCTATAGCTGGAGAACTGTTGTCATGTGAACAAACCTTTAATTTAATTTTTAATAATTTAAAGTATTTCTTTTGACTTAAAAATGTGTGTATATTTTGATACTATCCTGGTAAAGAGTAGTTGCCAGTTTGGGAAGATAGAAGGGGGAGGACCTTATCAGCCGCAACGTAATGTTGCAGTATTACTCATCTTCAAGACACAAAGAAGAAGCACTTCAGAAGCTGTTTACCGTTTTTCATACTTTTCGTTCATTTTGCATTGGAAACTAACACAATTTTCACAGAAGAATTTAATTGGCTGTAAGTGACGGACATTTCAGGGGGGTTTGCAAGAGCCAAAATAGAAGCGTTTCTGGAACACGGACAACTGCATGGCTATTTTTGAATTTCTAGGCGCTACAGTTATAGATCCATGCTTTGAATGCTGCACAATTTCATACACTGTAGTATATATACAGTGGACAACACAATCTAATTTGTTTGATCGCAGACTGTGTAAATTGTGTAAATGCACCTAATTGTTTACAGGAAAATACTGATGCGTATGGGTGGCATATTAGCAAACGTGACCTTCTGAAACTGTTGTAATGCCATGTTTTGCTATGGAACTGCTTGCATTTTTTGCTCAACAACATGTAACTTTGTCTGGGAAAGCACTAGGGATTGCGCTTTGTGAAAAGGCGTAGTGCTAGCCAATTAAATTACTAGTCTTTAAAGTTACAAAGATTAGAGAAGGCAGGGCCTAATGCAGAGGAGCTAGTTCTTTCTTCTGAAAATAAAGGCTGGAGTTCCTTTCCCAGAAAGAAAAATCTCTTCCCACTGGTAACTTCTTCCCTCTCTCACTGCAGAAATTAAATTGTGGACATTTGGTAAGAAAAAAAAAATAGTTTGGAAGGTAGCCACCAGGAGAAATTGGTCTCTGTTAGCGCTGTCCCTAAACATGTCCTTGGTTCTGTAAACTCAGGTGAAGTTTTACTCTAAAATGTGAAAAACTGTCCAAGTGGTGTACACATTTAAGCTTTTGAGAAAATGTAAGTATTTCAGAAAAATAGAGGAACATAGGATAAAGCAGCTCCAAACGGTTCCTTACTCTAACCTCCTCAGTGCAGACTGGCTTAGCATGGAGGCAATGTGTTGTAAAAAGTTTTCTGTTTTATTATGCATTAAATGCCATATTGAATTTTGGTCTATTCCTAGTAATGTCTTGTGGGTTTTGGATGTGTTTTGTAAACCGCTTGGGTTCAAACAAATTAGTCAAGTATCTGTAAAGTCTTCTGTAAATGTTAATGGAAATGACTTCATAGATGTCGATCTGGATTATGTTACAGTTGAGAAAAAGCTGTGTATATGAAACAGCCCTTTAACAAAATGCTGAAACAAGTTGGTTGCTTTTGTGAATGAATGCATCTAAAACCAAAACCATGAGTGGTTGATCTGAATGATAGGTGCTTGAGGGTCCAAATCATTTACAGTCACTCCCTTAGACCCTGCTTGTATCTGTACTAGTGTGTAATAAAAACATTTGAACAAATACTACTTTAAAAAAATCAGCTGGCTTCAATAATTTGAAGATCCAGTTCTGCATAACATTTATATTACAATTTGTATGTTAAAAGGACACGGTCAACTGGAAAAAAACTGCAGGTTTTGCTTATTGTAGTTAACTTGCTTCCTATGAAGAAGTTAGTGGGGGGGAACATGAAGAGCCTAAGGTTTTGAGTGGCCAGGAATGCTCTTTTCAAGTAGGTTAACAGGCACATAAACAGCCTGTGATGATGTAAGGACTCCCCAGAACATCTTTTGGACAACTCTGTTTCATATAAGCAGCTGTTTTCATGCAACCTCAGCTGGCGTTGTGCTGCTCTTTACAGGGTTGGGTGAGTGGTGTTCTCTTTGGCAGTGTGGGCTTAAAAGTGTTTCTAATGTATGTGTCAAATAATTACCTGTTAAACAGAGTGCCAATCTGGCTGAAGCCAATGCTTCCGAAGAAGATAAAATAAAAGCTATGATGCTACAGTCTTGCCAGGAATATGATCCAATCAAGTAAGTGTTGATAATGTCAAATCTGTTCTTTGAAGATTATGGAAAAATTGTAGAGAAGTTTGTTTTAACGAGAGAGACACGTGCATACCTTTTTCTTCTTTGCCCCAAACCCTTTTAGTTACATGCAGAAACCCTGGGGTCCACCTCCACCATCATCTGCTTGCTTTCGTTGCGGAAAACCTGGCGACTGTATAAAGAACTGCCCAACAAATGGGGTAAGACTGTGGGGGACTTCTGGTGTTCCTTAGCTTTTCATTTTTTTACCTTGGCAGTTACGTAACAAATCCATGAATACTCATATTAAGAATTGTTTCTCTTGGGGTGAAAGACAGAGGTTCATATGGCAATGTTGCAAAGCCCTTCAAAATCCAAGGGAAACCTGGCATTATAAATGTAAACTTTTCTTTTTTCTAGGTCATAGACATTAAGTATGTCCACAGATCTTGCTCTGTGAACTTTCATGCATATTTTTATATATTTCAATATTACTGGAAATGTTTCTGGTTTTAACTCTGTTTAATGACAGTTCACAGTTTTTAGTATTTCATGTAAAACCAAGATGTTTCTGTTGACCCCATCTATTGAATATTTGTGCTCTGAATTGCGCTTTGGAGGAGGAGCGGGTTTGTATCTCTTTTCTGAGTGGATGGTGAGCTAAGGGATATTTCACCCTTAAAGAACCTGAACTTAAGCCAAAGAATGGAATGAGTTCAAAACACTGCTCAAGCCTTTGGAACATCCTGGCTATATTCATTTAGGAAAATAAGTATTTTAGTCGAGCAACCCTTATGCTGGGTAAAAGGAGAGGATTAAAGGCCTTTGCTGCTTAAAATAATCATTGAAATGTCATTTTAAGTGTGGGTCTTAAAAGGAGATATGTCTGCATTTCTTTTCTTAACAGGACAGAAATGTTGAGCCTGTTCCCAGAATTAAAGAGCACAGGAATTCCAAGGAGTTTCATGATGGAGGTGAAAGACCCCAATACAAAGGGTGCTATGCTGACAAACACTGGAAAATACGCAATACCAACTATTAATGCGTAAGTATGGAATTAATTGGACTGGCCAAAAAGTGAGCGAGAGAAACCACGCGTGCATGTCTGAGTGGCTATGCAACCAAGTTGGCCAGCATCTGTAATTACGGGGCAGGAAGCACTGTCATTGTGCTGAACCATAGAATCTGGGATACTTTTGAATATTAAAATAGGGTGGTCCTGCTGTTCGTGCCCCTGGAAGTTGGTTAAACGTGTGGTATGCTAAGAATCTGTATTTCTGCAAAACATTTCAGTAGTGTTTGCAGTGGAGTCGTTCTCTCTGAAAGCTCGTTTTGCTTTTGGTTTATGTTTCAAAGGCTTCTTGCAAAATTTAACAAGTAGCTGTTGGACTGAGATTTCCGCCCCCTCTGACTTTTATCAAATCCCATGTGTGAAACAGACTGAAGTTTTCCTCTTGCTATAAACTAAGAAAATACTGCTGTGTGCTGACAGGAGTGGCTGTTTTAAAATGCACTTGGTAGCACTTCTGTGTTTCTGTCATGGATCTCGTTTTGTAGGAAATAGACTTCTTCCATTTATAAAATGTAGTTACTCGGAGACGAACTTTACCCTGAGCCTGCAATTTACATTTACCCTCTGGCAAAGGAGAGGTGGGATTCATTTCTCTCATAGAAAATGATATAGCCAACTCTGGTGACTTACTGTGGTCTGCAACAAACGGATAGTTAGGCATTTAATCCACATTCTTCTCCACGGGAGAGTTGGTTAAAACCTTCAGAACTCAAGCCTACTAATGGTTTTTTGAGATGTCTATCAGGTTCCCGTACAAAGACAACCAGCATTACCAAGTCTTCTGGGCCCCCAAGGACAAGCAATACCCACAACTGGTGTCCTAGTTTCGGCAGGGATAGGGTTAAATTTCTTCCTAGTGCTGTGTTTTGGATTTAGTATGAGGAGAATGTTGATAACACACTGATGTTTTCAGTTGTTGCTAAGTGCCCTCCTAGTCCAAGGACAGTTCCCGTGCCTACTGACTGAGCTAGGTACACAAGATGGGAGGGAACATAATCAGGACAGCCAGCCCAGCTGGCCAATGGGGTATTCCATGCCATGTGACGTCATGCTCAGTATATGAACGGTAGGCGTGATCCAGGAAGTACCGATCGCTACTTGGTTATCGGTCAGCGCGGGTGGTGAGCAATTGCATTGTGCATCACTCATTTTGTATATTCTATCATTATTTATTATCATTATTCTCCCTTTTCTGTTCTATTAAACTGTCTTTATCTCAACCCACGAGTGTTTCTCACTCTTACCCTTCCGATTCTCTCCCCGTCCCACTGGGGGGGCGGGGGGAGTGAGTGAGCGGCTGCATGGTATTTGGCTGCCTGCCAGGTTAAACCACGACACTGGTAAGTAACTGTAACTTCAGAATTTCTTTAAAAAAATTACCTTCAGAGGAACTGAATGGGATTTCTTTCTTTTTCCTCTCCCCACTCCAAAAGGTCATCCAATGAGAGCCAGTCCAGTTCGCTCAGCAGGTGGCAGACCAGGCTGGGAAGTGTAAGTATTCTACAGAAATTCAATAGATGACTCCTTGTCACCTGTTAAAAGAGGCTGTATAACGCATAACTTATACAACAGCTGATTTATAATGAAGCAAGTATGCACAGATAGTTGTGGAGAATCCAAGTGGTAATTAATTTTTAAATGGCTTCATCTGAATTGGCTTTTACAAAGGGCATCTGTGCTTCCACTAAGGTTATTTAAAATAAAACTCCGGTACATGACTGAAAACAGGACTCTGAGAAATGAACGCTTTTTGAGGAAACCATAATTGCCTATAAAAATTAAAGATAATTAAAGGATCAGATGGAAAGCCACCTTTTCCATTACTGGCTGAATAGGGCTGAAGAAATTGATTTCCCAATAGGAATCAGCCTCCAACATTCTTTTTTTAACAACTTAGTTGATACTGAATGAGCAAATGGTTGGAAAAGTCAACACTGTTCTTTTATGACAATTTTGAATTTCTTCAATTTAGTCATCTCACATAGCCAAGACGCTTTCTCTCAGTTGGAGAGAGAGGAGTCTGTTTTACCTATTACTGCAGCGTCAAGCTAGTCCTTCCTTTCGCTATATGTTTGTTATAGATAGATTGTAAGAGTGCATTGTGTTTATAAAATCTTAAAGGTAAATCAAAAGAAAAACCAGGATCTGATATCTCCAATTCAGTCAGCAAGAAAACAACAATTCAGGGACAGGACCAGGCCAAATACCTCATGATGAGGCAACAACATAGGAAGCGTATGTGGAAGAAGTTAAAAGAAGTTCCAGAGAAGATTAGTTAATATCTGTGCAGTACTTGGAAGATCAGAAGTGTGATGTATTAAGTGTATCAAGGAGTGGCAGAGGAGCAGTGGGCACTTGGCCCACGGGAGATGGGAGTCTCTTTCAAGTGTGGGCAGCCTCTATCCACAGGTGCAAAGCTGAGTATAAGGAGAGAAGACTGAATGAACTGTTGGGGGTGAGGATGTGGAAGGCAAGTATGAGGATCAGGAAATGAGCGTAGTCTCTAAAGAACAGAAAGCAGGGAGAAAAATGCTTAAGTTGGCAGGATGCCATTGGCCTCCCTGATCTAGGGAGGAGTTTTACAGAGAACAACGGAGACTTAAAGAGGAGGAAGTATTTGGCTCAATGAAGTTGCCTTGTTTTTCACGTTTGTATTTCAACAGCATATCGGACTGCAGTTACACTAAAGTGCATCTGACATAAGGAAAAATGACAGTGTTTTTTCCAATAGAATTTTTCGTTGCAGATAGTAAGCATGCATAACTAAAACAAGACAAATGGAATTGAAAAATGTTATCAAATTCCTCAATTTGCAGTAGCATTATGTCAGCAGCTGAAAGAAGCTTTGACATAAGCGTATGGAGAGGAGAAAAAACCCAAACCAAATTTGGGAGGAAAAAAATTGGGGAGAATGACTGTTTTGAATTAACTTCATTTCTTTTTCTGTGTGTTGTGGTTTTTTCCAGGTCCAAGTCTCCTTATAGTGCTTCACCTTACTCTACAAGTTCGTCTACCTGCTCCACATCAAGATCAGGTTCTTCCCGCACTCGCTCCTACTCTCGCTCATTTAGTCCTTCCCATTCTCGTTCCTACTCGCGATTGCTGCCGTATCCAAGAAGAGGCAAAGGGAAGAGGCGTAACTATCGTTCTAGGTCAAGGTCACACGGTTATCAGCGTTCAAGGTCAAGGTCACCCCCATACAGAAGATGCCATTCACGGTCAAGGTCTCCAGTATTTAGAGGCCAGTCTCCCACTAAACAGACTATACCTCAAGGGGAAGGAGGAAGGGAGTATTTTAACAGATACAGAGAAGTTCCACCATATGATCTGAAAGCTTACTATGGCAGATCTCTTGACTGTAGAGATCCATTTGAAAAGGCAAGGTACCGGGAATGGGAAAGGAACTACAGAGAATGGCATGGAAAGTTTTACAAGGGCTATGCTGTTGGCGCTCAACCTCACCCTCCAGTAAACAGAGAGAACTTTTCTCCAGGTAGGTTTGGTCCACCTGGGACCAGACAAGAGAATTCACCATATGCTCGGGGACGTAGGGAGGATTATCCTGCTTGGCAGAGCCACCAAAATCACAATATAGATGGAAATTACCCTGAAAAACCTTCTGAAAGAGAGAGCCATGGCATCAAGGATCCTACCAAATCAAAAGAGAAGGAGGTGAAAAATCCACTAGGAGATGGCCAAGGAAATAAGCATAAAAAGAGAAGAAAAAGGGATGAGGATGAAGGATTTCCCAATACTGAGTTGTTAGCAGGTGCGAGAAAACCAAGAGAGCCAGTTCCAGCAGAAGACGTTAAAATGGACTCCCTGTTCATGGCCCAAGCAGAGATGATGCCACCCCTGTGAGAGATGAGCCTATGGAAGCAGATTCTATTGCTTTCAAACCGATGTCTGAAAAGGAGAAAAAAGAGAAGGATAAGCCAAAAGCAAAAATTGACAAGACAAAGCGGAAAGTAGAAGTGGCTGTTCCTCCTAAGACAGACAATATAATAAAACTAGCTAAAGCTTCCTCGAACGGAACTCTCCTCGAACGGAAGAGAGAAAGCAAGAAGAGAGAAGGGAAGAGAGAAAGCAAGGATTTAAAGAACCTGACTTGCTGCCCTGATATTGCTCATTTACATCAGTTATAGTGTTTGTGATTAAGTTTAGGGTTAGGGTTAGGGTTAGGGCTCAGTGTTACGGTGAGGGTTAGGTTTAGGGTTAGGGTTAACATTAGGGTTAGGGCTTATCATTAGGGTTATGGTTAGGGGCAGGGGTTAGGTTTAAGGTTAGGTTTAGGGTTAGGCTTAGGGTTA
>NW_027441659.1:0-48957 GCF_964195595.1 Calonectris borealis
GGCTGGGATAGAGTTAATTTTCTTCCTGGTATCTGGTATAGCGCTGTGGTTTAGATTTAGTACGAGAAAAACGTGGATAACAGGCTGATGTTTTAGTTGTTGCTAAGTAGCGCTTACGCTAGTCAAGGACTTTTCAGCTTCTCATGCCCTGCCAGCGAGAAGCTGGGAGGGACCTTAGCCAGGACAGCTGACCCAAACCGGCCAAAGGGATATTCCATACCATATGACGTCGCGCTCAGTATATAAGCTGGGGGAGTTGGCCGGGGGGCGGCGACCGCCGCTCGGGGACCGGCTGGGCATCAGTCGGCGGGCGGTGAGCAATCGCATTGTGCATCGCTTATTTTTATATTCTTTTATCATTATGATTGTTTCCCCTTCCTTTTCTGTCCTATTAAACTGTCTTTACCTCACCCCACGAACTTCACTTTTTTTTCCCCGATTCTCTCCCCCACCCCACTTTGGGGGCAGGGGGAGTGAGCGAGCAGCTGCGTGGTGTTTAGCTGCCTGCCAGGTTAAACCACAACGATCAGTTTCACCTACGCCGATTTCAGCGAACGCAGCTTCTGAAGCTTTAAACTGAAAACCGTATCTTGACACTTTGCCACGGTAGCAATGATCCGTAACTAGAACTCTACAAAAACGCAGTAACGCAAATTGCAAACCCTCAGCAGCGACAGCTTCAGAAATATTTCGACCGGGAACAAGGGAGAAAAACAATACAGTTTCATCTCACGCACAGGAAAGCAGCAGGCAGGGAAAAGGGTCGGCATTCGTAGCCCTTACAGAACACAGGCATTCTCCTTCCATTCCTAAACCCGCCTCTTAGGTCGAAATACCACAACACTACTACGGCAATATCGAGAGCAGGGAACAACAGCCCTGCCACTGGATGTGCTACTGACTGATGCTATTTACGTAGCAGGACACCTAGACAGAGGGGCACGTTTTTCCACACACAACCCCGAACTTCCTGAAAATTTATGTTTACCAAAACGAGCCATTTGGAACACATTGCCAAACAATGTTTGGCAATAAAACTTCGAGGTGTTTGACACACACAAATTTGGGGTAACTCGCTACTTGCTTCCTGTTGTTGTTGTTGTTCTTCCTTCAGAAATTCTACTTGTAGCCAAGTTATTCGCTACCGGTTCAAGCATTTACCTTCCAGGTATTACCAGCACATTTACACAGGCAAGTAACTAAATTGCTCTTCTAAAACCACCCGAGTGAAAATTACAGCCATGAAAGAGGAGTGACAGAGAAGAAAAGGAGAGTCAGGCAGCAAGAGAGCTCTGCAGGCTGCCACCAGTCAACGTCGCACTCTTAAAAAAAAAAAAAAAAAACAAAACAACCACACAAACACAAAAAACCCACAAAAACCAACAACAAAACAAAACCTTGACGTTGTACCTTTTTTTTCTTTTGGAGCTCGTCCCTGTCTCGGCAGATTGTCTTGTCAGAGCATGAAGTGCAGATGATCTGTATCCCGATGACATCTGCACGTGATGAACACGTGTTCAGAAATAGTCCAGATCTGTAAGACTGGTGTCATTTTTGTGGTTTTAAGAATCGTAACTCAATTTTATTGACCGATGCATTTGTGAGGAAACTAATTGACTTTTAAACATAGCCTCTCCTTGGGGAGAAAAATGCGTTAGGGAGTGAAAAAAATTCAGATTCAGAGCTCCCAACCATGACGGAGCAGCGGGGAAATTAATGAAAGTGAAGACCGACAGCAGCAACATTAAGCGACATTTGGCTTTAATTCTGATCACGTACTTAAGCGACTCTCCAAGTCTATACCTCGATCCTATGAATGACTAGCCCTTTTTTGGAAGGGCAAACTTTTTTCCTTAAAAGTCCTAGATTGAAGGCTCCACCGAACAGAATGTGGATTGAGCCACAGGACAACATGCCATCAACACTCTAATGAAAAAAAAAAATCAAGTAAAAAATCAAAGTTTAAATATCAGTTTCCATCGTGTTTCATTCATTACATTTCTAGTGGTACCTAGGTGCTCAAAAATTAACTATACTGTCACCACATATTACTAAAAATTGAGTTACGCATGTAAAAATAAAAGGCTATTTCCAACCTGCCCATAAAATCAGTATGAACGAACAGAGAAGAAACACTTGACCCTAAAGAAGGTGACAGGCAGCTCTTAATTTATCGTAGATGATAGTTCATTCTTTTACCTGAAAGGAAAACATTCGTAACTACCCAGGGACCGATTCGGGAACGAGGCACGCTCTGTTAACGGCAACTGTTCATCAGCGTTTCTGCACCGGCAGCAAATTTGCCTTTTCCCTGGGTTTGATGTGGAGTAGCTGCAGCATCCTTGAACTCGCCAGTGTTTCTCCCCGCTCCCCCGGCCCCAAACGTGCCATTACCTGAGCAGCAAGCGGCATCAACCACGCAGGATTTTCTTCACATGACGCAGAAGGTGACGCTGGGAAAAGAGGAGGCACAAAATGAACCTGTTTGTCACACCCAGCCAACGGTGAAAACACAGGGAAGGATTCTGCCGTGCGGGGCCGGGCTGTGCACCCCGGGAGCTCCAGCCGGCCGGTTTCTCTCCCCTTTGCCAGGTACCGGGGAGACACTGCCGCCTCGTGCTGCCGCCTGCCCCCCGGGAGACCCCCACCTCACTTCAGCCCTCGGGAAGGGGACCGGGAGAGACCCTCCACGCAGAGAGACGCACGTGGCGTGGATTTAATCCCCGAGGGAAGAGGCCGGGCTCCCCGCTGGCAGATGGACAACTCGCCTCCCTGCCGCTCGGAGCGCCTTGCTGGGGACAGCCCTGCCTGCGCCTGGCTGCTCTGCAGCCGTGCTAGGAGTGCAGTCCGGCCGACGGATGCTCCGGCAAATAGACACTCCAGCGAATCGCAGCTCCCGCTCGTTACAGCTGCAGGTAATTTTGCCTCTGGCTAAGGCTAAGGCATGCCCCAGACAGCGGACACCCCGTCTCGTTTCAGCTCCTGCTTGCTACGGTTCTGGCTAATTGAAGCTCCAGCTCTGCACTGAAGCTCCCGTTGATTTCAGCTCCTTCTCCTTACAAGCTCCAGCTATTTGCAACAGCCTGGGCTTTTGACAAGGTCGTAAATCAATCGCCGTCAAAACTCGACTATTAGGATTAAATATCATAGTTGTACGTTGTATAAATATTCATTAGTTTGTACGATTAATTAGTTAATAACTATACTAAGCAGTCGACAAGGAAGAGCTGGACTCGAAGAGGGCGTGCAGGGTCTGAAAAGCAGAGACCACCTCTTCCCCCCAGAGACCACCGCAGACATTGAGTTTGGCCTGGTGCATGCCGGCCTCCCACACTTCGGGGTCCAGCAGGACCAGACCGCCCCCCCCCCCCCGGGGAGGGTCCACGCACCCTGCCCACCCCCTGCTTTCCCCTGCAGCCCCCAATGCCCTCCCGCCCCCCCGCACAAACGGCTAAACCGGCTTCTGCTTTGGGCCCCCAAACCAGCTCACTTGGCGCCCATTTCTGAGCCCAAAAACCCAGCTGCTGCGCCTGTTCTCAAGTCCCAAAGATGCCCCCGGGGAGGGCAAGCGCTTGTGCGATGCTTCTGGCAGAAACGGGGCTGAAAGGTCTGATCCCGGTGCCGGGGGAGCAGCGCAGAGCTGGCTGGGACCAGCTTTTGCTCCTGGAACAACCCCAAGTCCCTGCTCCGAGGTCTTCCCCTTGGGGCCCTGGGGTGGACCTGTCCCTCCCCTTCAAATGCTCCAGGAGTTTCGGGGGCAGAAGGCCGTTTCTAAGCCCTCTCTCCAGCACCTCCTCCGTCGACTCGGCCCATGAAGCCCCCAGACTCGAGCACCTCACTGGGCCGGGCGGCCTCCATTGCCTACAGGCTGCCCGGCTACCTGCAGGGAGGGCTGGGGGGTCCCCGGCCCCACGGGGCGACAGTGGGGACTCGCAGGGAGGGCCTGTTTGCACACAGCGCCCCCCCTCCCCTCCGCCGGCCCCACTGCGCGGCCCCCCTAGGGCACACACGCCCCTCCTCCCCCCCCCCTCCCCCCCAGCCCCACTCCCCAGATGCTCACAGCCCCTCCCCCGCCTGGAGCCCCCCCAGCACCCCTCCCCGGAGCCTGCAGGACCGCCCCCCCCCCCCGCCACAGCCCCACTCCTCGGCTCCCCGGGCCCGCGGCCCCTCACCCTCACGCTGCGCCGCCGCCTCGGTGCAGACCCCGCCGCGCGCCCCGTTGAAATACACTCCGCAGCCAATCAGCGCGCGGCTCCACCGGAACGCCCGCGCGGGGCACGCCGGGAGTTGTAGTCCCCCGCCCCGGGGCGCCTCGTGCAGCGCGGCTGGCTGTACAGCGACACCCGTACGATGGAGGTGATCGTGCACGGACCCTGGTGCAACCCTTGTGTCCCCCACGCTCGCAGCCCCTCCCCAGCGTTTGCAAGCACCTCCCAGCCCCAGGACCCCCGGTGGTCACAGCACCCGACCACACCATTTTACAGCCCCCTGGGAGCCCCAAGTCCCACTCTCGAATCCCGCCAGGACCCACAGCCCCACTCCCCAGCTCCTTGGGGGACCGCAGCCCCCCCCAGCCTCCCTAGGGCACACAACCCCACTCCCCAGCGCATCTAGGAGCCCCCCAAGCCCCACCCCCCGGCCCCCTCCGGGATGCACAGCCCCACTCCTCGGCCCCCCCGAGGGTCCGCAGCCTCCCCCCAGCCCCACTCCCCCGATGCTCACAGCCTCTCCCTGGCCCGGCGCTCCGCCAGTCCCCCTCCCCGGAGCCTGCAGGTCTCCCCTCAGCCCGCCGTGCCCGCGGCCCCTCACACTCACGCTGCTCTCGTGCCGCCGCCGCCGCCGCCGCCGCCGCCGCCGCCGCCGCCGCCGCCGCCGCCGCCGCCGCCGCCGCCGCCGCCGCCGCCGCCGCCGCCGCCGCCGCCGCCGCCGCGTGGGTGCAGACCCCGCCGCGCGCCCCGTTGAAATATCCACCGCAGCCAATCAGCGCGCGGCTCCTCCGGGCCGCCCGCGGGGGGCACGCCGGGAGTTGTAGTCCCCGCCCCGGAAGCACGCATGCGCACGGCGCCTTGTGCCGCGCGGGTGGCTGTGCAGGGACCCCCGCGCAACGGTGGTGATTGTGCAGGGACCCTTGCGCAACGAGGGGTCGGTGTGTGGAGACCCCCGTGCGATGGGGGGGGCAGTGCAGGAGGACCCTTACGTAATTGGTTGGTGTGCAGGGGACCCTCGTGCAATGGCGGGCAGGTGCACGGGGACCCTTGTGCGATGGTGGGGATTGTGCAGGACCCTCGTGTGACAGTGGTGGTTATTATTCTCGGCAGTACGGGAGCAAAACAGCCGGTGTCTGAAACCACTGGGGTGTTTTGGCTGCTGCTGAGCAGCCTCGAGGCCGCCTCCGGTTCCCACGTGGCTCCCATGGTGAGCGTGCACCCTCCTGCGACGGGTGCAGGTGTGCAAGGAGGGCGATCCAGGATAGGCGTCCCTCTCTGGAGGCACCCAGCTCGAGCTGGCACCTAAGAACTAATCAAGGAGTAATGAGGAACCTTCTCTCGCACCTGATGTTAACCAGCGGGATCCCAGGGTCAGACCCTGTTACGGTGATTGGACCCTGGGGAGGTGGCAGAGAGTGCCCTGGACAGGTTGGGGGGGTTCCCTGGGGAGGAGGGGAGCTCCCACCCCCCCTGACTGTGGGCACTCCCCTCAAGGAGCAGAGCATGGTGCAAGACTTTAGGGGGGATGAGGGCCAGCAGGACCCCGAGATGGCGGTGCCGGCTCTTCCCAGCGTCTCCCCAGGCACCTGCCGTGCTGGGGGGGGGGGGCTTGTCTCAGGACTGGGGGTGACCGTGGGGATGGGGGGGGGGCCTCAGAACGGGGCAGGGGGGGAATCCTGGGGTCCGGGAGGGACCCTGGGAGTGGGGTAGGGGGACATTTGGGGACAGAGGTGTTTCTCGGGAGATTGGGGACACCATGTGGGGGGTTGAGACTAGGAGGGATGACCCTGGGGAGGTGGGGGGCACCGCGGGGAGAAGGGATCCCACCCCCCACACCTGCAGCCACCCCCACGGGCTGCTTGGGACCCCGACCCACTGGGGGACCAGGTTGGGAACGATGGGGACTCACTCATGGATACTGCACAGGTAACAAAATAGTTCATGCTGCACCCTGTTGTAGGGTCTCTGGGGTGCCCTGGGCGCCGAGTCCCCACCACAGCCAGCCCTTCCCGGGGGTCCCCAGGCTGCCGGGCTCCTCTGGCCCCAGCCGGCGGGAGCTGTGTCCTCCCAGCCGCTGGCCACGCAACGGCAGCACCGACCCACGGCCACGTGGGGACAGGGCTGGGGACAGGGCCGGGGGATGCCTGTGCTCCACCTGGGTCTGCAGGGCTCGGGCAGGGGGGACCCAGCATCCTGCAGCTCCGCTCCCACCCTGGGGACCCCAAACAGCCCCGGGGCAGATGGTGTCCCCAGCGTGTCCACCTGACGGGGGGTGGCCTGTGCCCCTGCGCACCCGTGTGCGTGGCGGGGGGGAGGAGGGGTACGTTGCTGTCCCTGTCGCTGGTGGCAACCGGCGTGGGGGGAAGGTGACAGTGAGGGTCCCCGCCAGTGGCCCGGAGCTCGTCACCGCTGGGGGGACAGGGGACAAGCAGGGCCAGCACCAAGGAGCGACGGCAGCACAGCCCACTCTCTGGGGGTCCCCGCCCCCTGTCCCCAGCGGTCCCCTCCGTCCCCGTGTTTTATTGGGGGAACACAGAGCCCAACGATCCGCCGCAGGGACAGGGGACGGGGAGCTGCCCCAGGGATGGGGGCAGCACCGGAACACGCCGACACTCTTGGGGGTGCTGGCATGCGGGGGGGGCACCCTAACTGTTGCCGCCCGGGATGACGAATGCACCGGGATGGGGACGGCACACGGAGGGGCCAGAGCCGGCGCGCGAACGCCGGGCTGCAGTACCACGCTTCGGCTTCGGGGCGGCAGCAGCGTAAGCGGCGGCGGCGGCGCGGCTGCGCACCTGTGCGGTGCCGGCGCTGCAGTACCGCGATTCGGCCACGGGGCGGCAGCAGCAGCGAGCAGCCGCCGGGCAGCGCGTGCCCGGGGGCGGCACGGGCGCTGCAGTTCCGCGCTTTGCGCGCCCAGCGCCCGCCGGCACCGCGCACGTGGGGCGGCAGCGGCATTTCCTTACCGGGACGAAGCGACGAACGCGGCGGCATCACCCCGCAGGCACCACGGTACGGCATTGCCGTTACCGGCGGACGGCAGCGCGGAGAAGCGGGGCGCCAGCGCGCATGCGCGGCTCAAGGGCTGCAGTACCGAATTCTAGTCGCCTGGTGGCAGCAGCGAGCAAAGAAAAGCGCGCCACCGCGCATGCGCGGCCCGAGACCCGCAGTACCCGATTTTGGTCGCTCGGTGGCAGCAGCGAGCAAAGAAAATCGTGCCGCCGCGCATGCGCGGCCCGAGATCCGCAGTACCCGATTTTGGTCGCTCGGTGGCAGCAGCGAGCAAAGAAAAGCGCGCCGCCGCGCATGCGCGGCCCGAGAGCCGCAGTACCCGATTTTGGTCGCTCGGTGGCAGCAGCGAGCAAAGAAAAGCGCGCCGCCGCGCATGCGCGGCTCCCGAGAGCCACAGTACCCGAGTTTGGTCGCTCGGTGGCAGCAGCGAGCAGAGAAAAGCGCGCCTCTGCGCATGCGCGGCTCCCGAGGCGCAGTGCCGTACTTCGGTCGCTCGGTGGCAGTAGCGAGCAAAGAAAAGCGCGCCCCCGCGCATGCGCGGCTCCCGAGAGCTGCAGTACCCGAGTTTGGTCGCTCCGTGGCAGCAGCGAGCGCGGCAACGCGCGGCACTGCGCGTGCGCGGCTCAAGAGCTGCAGTACCCAATTCCGGCCGCCGGGTGCCACCGTCGCCTCACCGACCCCTTCCCGATCTCTCCGCCCAGTTTGGACCACCGAAAGACGGTGACTGCTTACTGGGGGTACTGGGCTTAGATTTCTCTGCCCTTTTCCCACTCGCGGCCCGGGCACTAGTCTCCATCGCCTCTGTACCACAAAAAGCACCCGGTGGCCCCAGCATTTCAGTCCTTTCCCTTTGGCCGCTTTACAAGGCCCGTGGTTGTTTCCGTCCGTGCCCCCCAGCCCATTACCCGCGGAGGAGAAGCAGCACGGGGAACCTGTGGAACAGGTTTCTTTCTAACCCGGAGGAAGCCCCAGGGATCGCTGTCTCGGACTGCAGGTGGCATCGGGTTGTGGGAGTGACAGCAGCGACTCAACAGATGCTGGAGAGAGATTTTAAAAAAATAAGGCCACACGGGTGGCACCCTGAAAGCAGGGGAGGGGCAGCTATGTCCATCAGGAAACCGCGCTTCTGAGCAGACCCGGTGCCAGTGGCTGACCTGCAAACGAGCGATACGCTGGTGGTCCTGGGGCTTTGTTGTGGTGTTTGCACCTTTCCTCACCTCTGTGCTATCAGCACTCCGCTCTCCTCATCCTGCACACGCACAAGGCTTGCCACACAGGGCTTGTCACTTGGAGGAGAGACACTGCACGACGTCACCTACCACCCTGCCCTCCAGCGTGCAAAGGAATTAGAAATGAAGCAGGGAAAGCCAAGAGGCCTGCCCGTGTATTAGGCGTCCTCAGCAGATGACCGTAGAGCCCGGCAGGTTCCATCCTTGCTCTGTACAGGGCGCGTAGCTCTGCACTCCTTGCCGCTCCTGCCAGCAAGCGTCACAGTTGCACTTTGCTGCCTGCAACACGCAGCACTTAGTGGGCTGGAGGGGCTGTTCTGCCAACGTGACAGGGGAGCAGCTCGGTTCCTTTAACTGCCTAATTTGCCTCCTTGAAACAATCACTTCAACACTTGGTTTCTTTATTTTAGACCCCTCTGCATATCTCCTGGCCTGCGAGCCATTTTCAGCTAGCCACACAGCTAAGTACGGTGCTGGTAGAAACCCAGCTGCCATCTCGCTCCGATGTCAAAAGGCTTTTGTAACTTGAACCCCGATGGTTTTGCCATCGAGACTGCAAGGTGAGGAATACGCCTCTACTTGAACAAGACGGACACCTGCCAAATAGCTGAGCTGTGCACAGCGATAGGTGGCTGCCTGTGACTGACACCTTTTTCTGCTAAAACCAAAGCACGCTTCCCTTGTGAAGGGCCATCGGCAGTACAGAACGTACCTGAGCTCTCCTTGCACCGGCTCCCCAGAGAACGGCGTCTCAGTTCGACTGAAGCGTGCAGCAGCCTGTCGTCATCCCAGCCCCTCGCCCTCGAGCGAGTGGCTGCCTGTAGCAGCGGCAGAACCGCTGCTGCGCCGAGGGGAAAGGAATGGCTTGGCGTCAAGCTCTGCGGGCTGCCTGTGTCCCGTGCAGAGCCGACGACCTCGGTAGCCCATACAAAGGGCAAAGCTAACAACCTGAGAAGGAGTCACAGCGTGTAGCAGTTTCTGCAACAACCATACTTCCCAGACTGCTTATGGAGCACAAGGCACTTGAAAGCAGCGGGAAAGAACAAGGATGGCCTATCAAGACGGTAGGAATAACACGGAGAGCCTAAAGTATTTAGCCAGGCAGGGCTTGCAACTCACCTTGTGTCATGGTTTAATCCCAGCCGGCAACTAAGCACCACGCAACCGCTCACTCGCTACCCCCTCAGTGGGATGGGGTAGAGAATTGGAAGGGCAAAAGTGAAAAAACTCCACTTGTTTGGAAAAGGAAAGCGGGGGGGGGGGGGGGGGCGGGGCGGAACACAACCGAGAGAAAAACCCAGGAAAGACAAGCGGTACAAATGAAAACAATTGCTCGCCACCAACCGACCGATGCCCAGCCAGTCGCAACCCAGCAGCGGCCCCCCTGCCAACCTCCCCCCTAGTTTTATTTCATGAGATCATACAGTCTGGAATATCCCTTGGGTCCGTCGGGGTCAGCTCTCCCAGCAGTGCGCCCTCCCAAACCCTCACGCACCCCCAGCCTGCTCGCTGGCAGGGCAGGGCGAGGAGCAGAACAGCCCCGGGCGCCGTGCAAGCGCTGCTCAGCAGGAGCTAACACACCCCTGCGTCATCAATGCTGTTTTCAGCACAAACCCAAAACGCAGGAGGAGGGAGAGTGGGGTGGGAGCGGGGTGCGGGGGAGCGGGAGGGGGGTGTCAGAGTTTGGGCGGGGGGCAACGGGCAGGTTGGCGGGGCAGGCAGCACCCCAGGGGTCCGGGGCAGAGGGGTTACGGGGAGGCAGTGCGGAACACGGGGGGGTGGGAGGAGGGAGACGAGAGAGGAGGGCAGTGCGGGCACGAGGCAGGAGGGCAGGGGATACGGGGGGCGCGTCACGGGGAAAACCTTGCACGCACGGGGGAAAAACCTCGCATGGGAAAGGCGGGGCGGACACTGGGAGGGGCGTGTGTGGGTAGAGACATGGGTGGGGGGACATGCGTGGGGGTGACCTACGCCAGGGGGTCCGCCCGGGACCATCCACAGCAGATAACTCACCTGGGATAATCCGCAACAGATAATCCGTTCCCGATAACTGACCCTCACTGGATAACCCGCACTGGATAACCACGAGCAATGCCCCTCAAATGGCTGGTGTTTCACCCCAAATTTTCCCCAAATTGGGGGGGGGTTTTGCTTTTCTATAATATAAAAATTGGGGCTTTTTCCTTTTCCAAAATATTCAATTTGGAGGTTTTTCAACGCTTTTTCACAACAAAAATTGGCGATTTTTGCTTTTGGTTTTGTGCATGAAAATGGGCGTTTTTCTGCTTTCCAGCTGTACAAATCCAGGTGGATTTGGCTTTCCCGGGAGCTCCAAGTTGGGTATTTTTCCCCCAAAATTGCGGGGTTCTTTTTTCACCCCTTGCAGGCCCTGAATCAGGGGTTTTGTGGTATTTTTATGCCATCGCGGCAGGTCCCGCTCTGTGTGCGCGGCCCTGCAGGGGAAAGTCCCTGTTGGGGGAACTGGCCCCAAATCAGGATGGGAAACGGCGGAAAAGGAGAACAGGGAAGACGCAGCTTTTGAAAGCGCTTTTATATCTTCAATAGAGAGGTATTTCGGGGGGGGTGGGGGGGTGAAGAGTTTTTAAATCCTTTCTATAAACAGGGTTTCTTTGCATTTTAAAAACCTTATCTATCATAGACATTTACACTTAATGTATTTACACATACATATATATATATTTAGAGCATATATTTATGTTTCACTTATACCCCCCTATTTCCCACTTATCCTCCCTATTTCCCACTTATACCCCCCTATTTCCCACTTATTATATGTAATACCTGTTCAGACTATATATCTGTTGACTTACATATTTTGACACTTAAATGTCTTTATAGACTTCTCTATTTACACTTACGTATATTTACACCTATATCTTTATAGACTTAGATTTTAGCTTAGATATCTATTTACACTTATATATTATCTCTTAGATTACATATAGTATCTATTTAGACTCTCTATGTAACATGTAAGTGTAGATAGCTATATCTATTCAGACTTTTTTCTACTTTAAATTCCTTCATATATAAAATATATCATCCTTTTTGCATTTTAAAGCCCTTTATTTTTTAATTTATATGTACGCGAGTTATTTTTGTATTTTAAAACCCTATATATGTCTTTCAAATTTTTTTATACTCTAAAATCCTTTATATAATATGGCAGATATAGGTTCTTATTTTGAAATCCTTTTGTACATATAAATGAATATTATTTTTCAATATATATAACAATGAGAGATTTTTCTCTGTTTCAAGGCCTCACACATATATTTACAGTTTTTAAAAATTTTTGAAACCCCCCGTGAATTTTCAGGCATTTTTGGGCTGTGACCCCCTTTTTTTGGGGGGGGAACGACACCCCCCCTCCCCCCCCCATGACCCCCCATTCCCCACTCACCTGCTCCTCCACAGCATTATCACCCCCCCCGGTGATGTTGGGGTGCCCCAAATGACATCATCGCCCCCCCCAGGTCCCCCAACCCCCCCTTTTTTTCAGCCCCCAAAAAGGCACAAAATGAGGGAAACGGCCCCAACCGGCAGCTCGTTACTTTAATAATGCCGTTTACGTATGCACACACGCACCCCTGCCAAAAAGGGGGGCTCTGCTGGAAAGATAAAGGAGGGGCAGCCCCCCCAAACGCTTGCAGCCCCCCCCCAGCCCCCGTCCCGCAGGCTGGCAGCTGGCCCCTTACCGTCAGCACGCCTAACGACCGGCAGGCAAACCTGGGCTGGGGGGTCTCTCTTGAGCATCACGGGACGCTTACAGCGAGACATCTGAAAAACAAAAATCTCAACGGATATTTCAGCCTATTAAAAAAATAGCACCGAAGGCAGCAGAGGAATTCAGTCAGGATAAGGGATAGGGTAGTAGTTGAGCTAAAGGAGGATGCTAGGCAAACGGGTCAGCTCGAAATACAACACGTCCTTTAAAAGCTAGCGCGATTCGAACGCTTAAAATCAGCATTAAGACTAACTGACACGATTTTGAACACGTTCTTCGCAGAGAAGTAAACGCTCTTGCGGGTGTTGGAAAACGTCTCGTCCCTTCCTTACAGCACCGCTGCAGGGAGATAACCCCCTGAGGCTGCAGGACAAGGGCGCGCCGTAATCAGCATCTACGCTCACGGATCCACCGCCACAGCTCCAGCCCTTGCGCTGCTGCTGCTGCGCATCTTGCTTGCTTGGTCGATAAAGCTGAAAGTGAAGTGTAAAACTTGGAAGAGTAAAATGAAAAAGAAAGAACAAATCTCAGCAATTCATTTTATGCTAAAAAGGTGTGTGTACGTTTATACACATACAAGAAGAATACTTATACCATAAAAATACTTGATTTTCCTTTTGCATTAATTTAAATTGCATAGCTGTGAATTCATACTGTTAAATTATCTACCTCCAAAACACACAGCCATCATTTGACCAGGGGTTTTGCGTGTGTTACATGACTAGGAGGGACGCCTGGCCAGCTGCGCCGAGACCGATGCTACCGAACTGCCGGGGAAACGCGCCGTTGAAAGCGAGACAGAAATAAAGTACTTCAGAGCACTCTGTCAAAAGATTGGGGAAAAAAACCCGTAACGTTCGGTTGCCTCTCTTTTTAAAGATTTAGAACAACTACCTAACTGCTTAAGTACACCTAATAAGTTATATGCTACAGCTATTTGGCAGTTGCGGTTTAAGCAATGCAAGTCAGTTTGTAAATTATACAATTTTAACTTTCTTTTTTAAAATCCATTTATGATAGAAAAATCAGTGAGATAAGAGATCTCCCATATGGTTTTACTTTTTTTTGGGGGGGGGGGGAGGGGAGGCAGGCGGTGGGGAATATCAAATCTCCAGTGCTGCAATACATAAGGCTACCAAAAGGGATTGGCAGATTTGCTAATGCTTTTGGCTGTACCCAAGCATGCGGAGGAACACGTTTTTATGATATCTCGACTGTTACACCTGAGAACCAAAGATCAGCGATACATCGACTGTTGGAAGACGTGCTGCGCTTAGGTCTCTGGAAGGAAATCGACTTACTACTTTGTTTTTTTTCCAGAGAGAGTGAAAAGTCTCGTTGCGGATGACTTCTGCCAAGTACATCATCTCTGAACATGCATTCTGATGGGACGCTCATAAAAGGCAACTCCTTTGAATGAGAAAGATTTCCATTCTGGAAAATCTCTTTCCAACTGAAGTCAATTACACACTGCAGGTTAAGGAAAAAGGACATTACAGAAGCAGTAACTCACCAAAAACACAACAGGACTCGCTGTCGCTAGTTACGAGGCTGCTAACGCTTCTTGGGAAAGCCTGGAAAACACACCAAAGCGACGCCGATTTGTCCCGTTTTGTCCACGTCTCTTCTTTGACCTTGATTGCTTTTAGCACAGATGCTAGTATCTCAGTAAGGTTTTCGAGTGCTACTGTAAGGTATTTTAAACACCGACTGACCGAAAAAGCATAAAGCTTTTATCGTGAAAACAAAGTCCGTTTCTCCTGAACATCCGAACTCTCACAAACAGTTCCTTTCCTCTTCTAGTCCAACATTACTTTCACAGCACCCTTTAATAGTAAGCACACAGAAACAGAAGACTGTGCTTTCAGGAAGAGAAAATAGACGGAGGGAAGCAAGCTTTGCATAGGCGTACCATGCTCCAGAACAGACCTTATTTATTTTTAGTATTTGTGTTAAAATATTTCACATAAAAAAAAAATATAGAAGGAGAGCTGCCACATTCTTAATGTTTACTGTAAAGTCCATACTACAAGCACCTTAGGAAAAATGCAGACACGTATCACACACCTACCTCGGTACTTGCAGACCACTATGGATCCTTTCCATCTGTCTCGTACTTTCACGGCAGTTGACATTCTGCTGAGAGGAAAGGAAAAAAAAACCCAACGTTTAGCACAAAGCTTCCTTTCCTGTGAAGACTACAACACTGAGTGGAGGAAAAAGTATTTTGCATCATCTTTGGTACGGTTGTTGAGACAGGCCACCAGAGCTTCTGCATGTTTTAGACGACCGTGCCTTTTTTTTGGCTCATTGGCAGCTTTACTTTCGCTAGAACTCACTTTCCTAGAGACGCGCAGGTGACAGACACAGATACCTACGTACATTTTCTCAAGCCTAAGTATAGCCGCGATTTCCTCACCCTATATGTCCCAAGTTGAGTGTTTTTGTTAAAGAGTACAGCAACCCATCTGTCCTTGTGAACTCGCTGCAAAAGAGGAATCCTTTTTTCCAGGCCGTTTCTCCAAACGGTCAAGATCTTTGAAAACTGCAGTTGTGCCACCAAACCTGCTCAGGGTCCCTCCCAACCTTCGACCGTCACTAGATGTAACAGGCACACGCTCTCTTCCGTCTTCCAATAGCAAAAATACACAACGCTCTCAGACCCCGAGCGCAACCCTACGGACGTCCACACACACCTCGCTGTTTTGATGAGGAGCCACTGAGCGCCCCTGCGAGCACAGCGGGATCATGCGCAAGACCGGTGTCCTGGTTTCGGCTGGGATAGAGTTAATTTTCTTCCTGGTATCTGGTATAGCGCTGTGGTTTAGATTTAGTACGAGAAAAACGTGGATAACAGGCTGATGTTTTAGTTGTTGCTAAGTAGCGCTTACGCTAGTCAAGGACTTTTCAGCTTCTCATGCCCTGCCAGCGAGAAGCTGGGAGGGACCTTAGCCAGGACAGCTGACCCAAACCGGCCAAAGGGATATTCCATACCATATGACGTCGCGCTCAGTATATAAGCTGGGGGAGTTGGCCGGGGGGCGGCGACCACCGCTCGGGGACCGGCTGGGCATCAGTCGGCGGGCGGTGAGCAATCGCATTGTGCATCGCTTATTTTTATATTCTTTTATCATTATGATTGTTTCCCCTTCCTTTTCTGTCCTATTAAACTGTCTTTACCTCACCCCACGAACTTCACTTTTTTTTCCCCGATTCTCTCCCCCACCCCACTTTGGGGGCAGGGGGAGTGAGCGAGCAGCTGCGTGGTGTTTAGCTGCCTGCCAGGTTAAACCACAACGATCAGTTTCACCTACGCCGATTTCAGCGAACGCAGCTTCTGAAGCTTTAAACTGAAAACCGTATCTTGACACTTTGCCACGGTAGCAATGATCCGTAACTAGAACTCTACAAAAACGCAGTAACGCAAATTGCAAACCCTCAGCAGCGACAGCTTCAGAAATATTTCGACCGGGAACAAGGGAGAAAAACAATACAGTTTCATCTCACGCACAGGAAAGCAGCAGGCAGGGAAAAGGGTCGGCATTCGTAGCCCTTACAGAACACAGGCATTCTCCTTCCATTCCTAAACCCGCCTCTTAGGTCGAAATATCACAACACTACTACGGCAATATCGAGAGCAGGGAACAGCAGCCCTGCCGCTGGATGTGCTACTGACTGATGCTATTTACGTAGCAGGACACCTAGACAGAGGGGCACGTTTTTCCACACACAACCCCGAACTTCCTGAAAATTTATGTTTACCAAAACGAGCCATTTGGAACACATTGCCAAACAATGTTTGGCAATAAAACTTCGAGGTGTTTGACACACACAAATTTGGGGTAACTCGCTACTTGCTTCCTGTTGTTGTTGTTGTTCTTCCTTCAGAAATTCTACTTGTAGCCAAGTTATTCGCTACCGGTTCAAGCATTTACCTTCCAGGTATTACCAGCACATTTACACAGGCAAGTAACTAAATTGCTCTTCTAAAACCACCCGAGTGAAAATTACAGCCATGAAAGAGGAGTGACAGAGAAGAAAAGGAGAGTCAGGCAGCAAGAGAGCTCTGCAGGCTGCCACCAGTCAACGTCGCACTCTTAAAAAAAAAAAAAAAACAAAACAACCACACAAACACAAAAAACCCACAAAAACCAACAACAAAACAAAACCTTGACGTTGTACCTTTTTTTTCTTTTGGAGCTCGTCCCTGTCTCGGCAGATTGTCTTGTCAGAGCATGAAGTGCAGATGATCTGTATCCCGATGACATCTGCACGTGATGAACACGTGTTCAGAAATAGTCCAGATCTGTAAGACTGGTGTCATTTTTGTGGTTTTAAGAATCGTAACTCAATTTTATTGACCGATGCATTTGTGAGGAAACTAATTGACTTTTAAACATAGCCTCTCCTTGGGGAGAAAAATGCGTTAGGGAGTGAAAAAAATTCAGATTCAGAGCTCCCAACCATGACGGAGCAGCGGGGAAATTAATGAAAGTGAAGACCGACAGCAGCAACATTAAGCGACATTTGGCTTTAATTCTGATCACGTACTTAAGCGACTCTCCAAGTCTATACCTCGATCCTATGAATGACTAGCCCTTTTTTGGAAGGGCAAACTTTTTTCCTTAAAAGTCCTAGATTGAAGGCTCCACCGAACAGAATGTGGATTGAGCCACAGGACAACATGCCATCAACACTCTAATGAAAAAAAAAAATCAAGTAAAAAATCAAAGTTTAAATATCAGTTTCCATCGTGTTTCATTCATTACATTTCTAGTGGTACCTAGGTGCTCAAAAATTAACTATACTGTCACCACATATTACTAAAAATTGAGTTACGCATGTAAAAATAAAAGGCTATTTCCAACCTGCCCATAAAATCAGTATGAACGAACAGAGAAGAAACACTTGACCCTAAAGAAGGTGACAGGCAGCTCTTAATTTATCGTAGATGATAGTTCATTCTTTTACCTGAAAGGAAAACATTCGTAACTACCCAGGGACCGATTCGGGAACGAGGCACGCTCTGTTAACGGCAACTGTTCATCAGCGTTTCTGCACCGGCAGCAAATTTGCCTTTTCCCTGGGTTTGATGTGGAGTAGCTGCAGCGTCCTTGAACTCGCCAGTGTTTCTCCCCGCTCCCCCGGCCCCAAACGTGCCATTACCTGAGCAGCAAGCGGCATCAACCACGCAGGATTTTCTTCACATGACGCAGAAGGTGACGCTGGGAAAAGAGGAGGCACAAAATGAACCTGTTTGTCACACCCAGCCAACGGTGAAAACACAGGGAAGGATTCTGCCGTGCGGGGCCGGGCTGTGCACCCCGGGAGCTCCAGCCGGCCGGTTTCTCTCCCCTTTGCCAGGTACCGGGGAGACACTGCCGCCTCGTGCTGCCGCCTGCCCCCCGGGAGACCCCCACCTCACTTCAGCCCTCGGGAAGGGGACCGGGAGAGACCCTCCACGCAGAGAGACGCACGTGGCGTGGATTTAATCCCCGAGGGAAGAGGCCGGGCTCCCCGCTGGCAGATGGACAACTCGCCTCCCTGCCGCTCGGAGCGCCTTGCTGGGGACAGCCCTGCCTGCGCCTGGCTGCTCCGCAGCCGTGCTAGGAGTGCAGTCCGGCCGACGGATGCTCCGGCAAATAGACACTCCAGCGAATCGCAGCTCCCGCTCGTTACAGCTGCAGGTAATTTTGCCTCTGGCTAAGGCTAAGGCATGCCCCAGACAGCGGACACCCCGTCTCGTTTCAGCTCCTGCTTGCTACGGTTCTGGCTAATTGAAGCTCCAGCTCTGCACTGAAGCTCCCGTTGATTTCAGCTCCTTCTCCTTACAAGCTCCAGCTATTTGCAACAGCCTGGGCTTTTGACAAGGTCGTAAATCAATCGCCGTCAAAACTCGACTATTAGGATTAAATATCATAGTTGTACGTTGTATAAATATTCATTAGTTTGTACGATTAATTAGTTAATAACTATACTAAGCAGTCGACAAGGAAGAGCTGGACTCGAAGAGGGCGTGCAGGGTCTGAAAAGCAGAGACCACCTCTTCCCCCCAGAGACCACCGCAGACATTGAGTTTGGCCTGGTGCATGCCGGCCTCCCACACTTCGGGGTCCAGCAGGACCAGACCGCCCCCCCCCCCCCCGGGGAGGGTCCACGCACCCTGCCCACCCCCTGCTTTCCCCTGCAGCCCCCAATGCCCTCCCGCCCCCCCGCACAAACGGCTAAACCGGCTTCTGCTTTGGGCCCCCAAACCAGCTCACTTGGCGCCCATTTCTGAGCCCAAAAACCCAGCTGCTGCGCCTGTTCTCAAGTCCCAAAGATGCCCCCGGGGAGGGCAAGCGCTTGTGCGATGCTTCTGGCAGAAACGGGGCTGAAAGGTCTGATCCCGGTGCCGGGGGAGCAGCGCAGAGCTGGCTGGGACCAGCTTTTGCTCCTGGAACAACCCCAAGTCCCTGCTCCGAGGTCTTCCCCTTGGGGCCCTGGGGTGGCCTGTCCCTCCCCTTCAAATGCTCCAGGAGTTTCGGGGGCAGAAGGCCGTTTCTAAGCCCTCTCTCCAGCACCTCCTCCGTCGACTCGGCCCATGAAGCCCCCAGACTCGAGCACCTCACTGGGCCGGGCGGCCTCCATTGCCTACAGGCTGCCCGTCTACCTGCAGGGAGGGCTGGGGGGTCCCCGGCCCCACGGGGCGACAGTGGGGACTCGCAGGGAGGGCCTGTTTGCACACAGGGCCCCCCCTCCCCTCCGCCGGCCCCACTGCGCGGCCCCCCTAGGGCACACACGCCCCTCCTCCCCGCCCCCCCCCCCCCAGCCCCACTCCCCAGATGCTCACAGCCCCTCCCCCGCCTGGAGCCCCCCCAGCACCCCTCCCCGGAGCCTGCAGGACCGCCCCCCCCCCGCCACAGCCCCACTCCTCGGCTCCCCGGGCCCGCGGCCCCTCACCCTCACGCTGCGCCGCCGCCTCGGTGCAGACCCCGCCGCGCGCCCCGTTGAAATACACTCCGCAGCCAATCAGCGCGCGGCTCCACCAGAACGCCCGCGCGGGGCACGCCGGGAGTTGTAGTCCCCCGCCCCGGGGCGCCTCGTGCAGCGCGGCTGGCTGTACAGCGACACCCGTACGATGGAGGTGATCGTGCACGGACCCTGGTGCAACCCTTGTGTCCCCCACGCTCGCAGCCCCTCCCCAGCGTTTGCAAGCACCTCCCAGCCCCAGGACCCCCGGTGGTCACAGCACCCGACCACACCATTTTACAGCCCCTTGGGAGCCCCAAGCCCCACTCTCGAATCCCGCCAGGACCCACAGCCCCACTCCCCAGCTCCTTGGGGGACCGCAGCCCCCCCCAGCCTCCCTAGGGCACACAACCCCACTCCCCAGCGCATCTAGGGCACGGAGCCCCCCAAGCCCCACCCCCCGGCCCCCTCCGGGATGCACAGCTCCCCCCAAGCCCCACCCCCCGGCCCCCTCCGGGATGCACAGCCCCACTCCTCGGCCCCCCCGAGGGTCCGCAGCCTCCCCCCAGCCCCACTCCCCCGATGCTCACAGCCTCTCCCTGGCCCGGCGCTCCGCCAGTCCCCCTCCCCGGAGCCTGCAGGTCTCCCCTCAGCCCGCCGTGCCCGCGGCCCCTCACACTCACGCTGCTCTCGTGCCGCCGCCGCCGCCGCCGCCGCCGCCGCCGCCGCCGCCGCCGCCGCCGCCGCCGCCGCCGCCGCCGCCGCCGCCGCCGCCGCCGCCGCCGCCGCCGCCGCCGCCGCCGCCGCCGCCGCCGCGTGGGTGCAGACCCCGCCGCGCGCCCCGTTGAAATATCCACCGCAGCCAATCAGCGCGCGGCTCCACCGGGCCGCCCGCGGGGGCACGCCGGGAGTTGTAGTCCCCGCCCCGGAAGCACGCATGCGCACGGCGCCTTGTGCCGCGCGGGTGGCTGTGCAGGGACCCCCGCGCAACGGTGGTGATTGTGCAGGGACCCTTGCGCAACGAGGGGTCGGTGTGTGGAGACCCCCGTGCGATGGGGGGGGGCAGTGCAGGAGGACCCTTACGTAATTGGTTGGTGTGCAGGGGACCCTCGTGCAATGGCGGGCAGGTGCACGGGGACCCTTGTGCGATGGTGGGGATTGTGCAGGACCCTCGTGTGACAGTGGTGGTTATTATTCTCGGCAGTGCGGGAGCAAAACAGCCGGTGTCTGAAACCACTGGGGTGTTTTGGCTGCTGCTGAGCAGCCTCGAGGCCGCCTCCGGTTCCCACGTGGCTCCCATGGTGAGCGTGCACCCTCCTGCGACGGGTGCAGGTGTGCAAGGAGGGCGATCCAGGATAGGCGTCCCTCTCTGGAGGCACCCAGCTCGAGCTGGCACCTAAGAACTAATCAAGGAGTAATGAGGAACCTTCTCTCGCACCTGATGTTAACCAGCCGGATCCCAGGGTCAGACCCTGTTACGGTGATTGGACCCTGGGGAGGTGGCAGAGAGTGCCCTGGACAGGTTGGGGGGGTTCCCTGGGGAGGAGGGGAGCTCCCACCCCCCCTGACTGTGGGCACTCCCCTCAAGGAGCAGAGCATGGTGCAAGACTTTAGGGGGGATGAGGGCCAGCAGGACCCCGAGATGGCGGTGCCGGCTCTTCCCAGCGTCTCCCCAGGCACCTGCCGTGCTGGGGGGGGGGGGCTTGTCTCAGGACTGGGGGTGACCGTGGGGATGGGGGGGGGGGCCTCAGAACGGGGCAGGGGGGGAATCCTGGGGTCCGGGAGGGACCCTGGGAGTGGGGTAGGGGGACATTTGGGGACAGAGGTGTTTCTCGGGAGATTGGGGACACCATGTGGGGGGTTGCGACTAGGAGGGATGACCCTGGGGAGGTGGGGGGCACCGCGGGGAGAAGGGATCCCACCCCCCACACCTGCAGCCACCCCCACGGGCTGCTGGGACCCCGACCCACTGGGGGACCAGGTTGGGAACGATGGGGACTCACTCATGGATACTGCACAGGTAACAAAATAGTTCATGCTGCACCCTGTTGTAGGGTCTCTGGGGTGCCCTGGGCGCCGAGTCCCCACCACAGCCAGCCCTTCCCGGGGGTCCCCAGGCTGCCGGGCTCCTCTGGCCCCAGCCGGCGGGAACTGTGTCCTCCCAGCCGCTGGCCACGCAACGGCAGCACCGACCCACGGCCACGTGGGGACAGGGCTGGGGACAGGGCCGGGGGATGCCTGTGCTCCACCTGGGTCTGCAGGGCTCGGGCAGGGGGGACCCGGCATCCTGCAGCTCCGCTCCCACCCTGGGGACCCCAAACAGCCCCGGGGCAGATGGTGTCCCCAGCGTGTCCACCTGACGGGGGGTGGCCTGTGCCCCTGCGCACCCGTGTGCGTGGCGGGGGGGAGGAGGGGTACGTTGCTGTCCCTGTCGCTGGTGGCAACCGGCGTGGGGGGAAGGTGACAGTGAGGGTCCCCGCCAGTGGCCCGGAGCTCATCACCGCTGGGGGGACAGGGGACAAGCAGGGCCAGCACCAAGGAGCGACGGCAGCACAGCCCACTCTCTGGGGGTCCCCGCCCCCTGTCCCCAGCGGTCCTCTCCGTCCCCGTGTTTTATTGGGGGAACACAGAGCCCAACGATCCGCCGCAGGGACAGGGGACGGGGAGCTGCCCCAGGGATGGGGGCAGCACCGGAACACGCCGACACTCTTGGGGGTGCTGGCATGCGGGGGGGGCACCCTAACTGTTGCCGCCCGGGATGACGAGTGCACCGGGATGGGGACGGCACACGGAGGGGCCAGAGCCGGCGCGCGAACGCCGGGCTGCAGTACCACGCTTCGGCTTCGGGGCGGCAGCAGCGTAAGCGGCGGCGGCGGCGCGGCTGCGCACCTGTGCGGTGCCGGCGCTGCAGTACCGCGATTCGGCCACGGGGCGGCAGCAGCAGCGAGCAGCCGCCGGGCAGCGCGTGCCCGGGGGCGGCACGGGCGCTGCAGTTCCGCGCTTTGCGCGCCCAGCGCCCGCCGGCACCGCGCACGTGGGGCGGCAGCGGCATTTCCTTACCGGGACGAAGCGACGAACGCGGCGGCATCACCCCGCAGGCACCACGGTACGGCATTGCCGTTACCGGCGGACGGCAGCGCGGAGAAGCGGGGCGCCAGCGCGCATGCGCGGCTCAAGGGCTGCAGTACCGAATTCTAGTCGCCTGGTGGCAGCAGCGAGCAAAGAAAAGCGCGCCGCCGCGCATGCGCGGCCCGAGACCCGCAGTACCCGGTTTTGGTCGCTCGGTGGCAGCAGCGAGCAAAGAAAAGCGCGCCACCGCGCATGCGCGGCCCGAGAGCCGCAGTACCCGGTTTTGGTCGCTCGGTGGCAGCAGCGAGCAAAGAAAAGCGCGCCGCCGCGCATGCGCGGCCCGAGACCCGCAGTACCCGGTTTTGGTCGCTCGGTGGCAGCAGCGAGCAAAGAAAAGCGCGCCACCGCGCATGCGCGGCCCGAGAGCCGCAGTACCCGATTTTGGTCGCTCGGTGGCAGCAGCGAGCAAAGAAAAGCGCGCCGCCGCGCATGCGCGGCCCGAGAGCCGCAGTACCCGATTTTGGTCGCTCGGTGGCAGCAGCGAGCAGAGAAAAGCGCGCCTCTGCGCATGCGCGGCTCCCGAGGCGCAGTGCCGTACTTCGGTCGCTCGGTGGCAGCAGCGAGCAAAGAAAAGCGCGCCCCCGCGCATGCGCGGCTCCCGAGAGCTGCAGTACCCGAGTTTGGTCGCTCCGTGGCAGCAGCGAGCGCGGCAACGCGCGGCACTGCGCGTGCGCGGCTCAAGAGCTGCAGTACCCAATTCCGGCCGCCGGGTGCCACCGTCGCCTCACCGACCCCTTCCCGATCTCTCCGCCCAGTTTGGACCACCGAAAGACGGTGACTGCTTACTGGGGGTACTGGGCTTAGATTTCTCTGCCCTTTTCCCACTCGCGGCCCGGGCACTAGTCTCCATCGCCTCTGTACCACAAAAAGCACCCGGTGGCCCCAGCATTTCAGTCCTTTCCCTTTGGCCGCTTTACAAGGCCCGTGGTTGTTTCCGTCCGTGCCCCCCAGCCCATTACCCGCGGAGGAGAAGCAGCACGGGGAACCTGTGGAACAGGTTTCTTTCTAACCCGGAGGAAGCCCCAGGGATCGCTGTCTCGGACTGCAGGTGGCATCGGGTTGTGGGAGTGACAGCAGCGACTCAACAGATGCTGGAGAGAGATTTTAAAAAAATAAGGCCACACGGGTGGCACCCTGAAAGCAGGGGAGGGGCAGCTATGTCCATCAGGAAACCGCGCTTCTGAGCAGACCCGGTGCCAGTGGCTGACCTGCAAACGAGCGATACGCTGGTGGTCCTGGGGCTTTGTTGTGGTGTTTGCACCTTTCCTCAACCTCTGTGCTATCAGCACTCCGCTCTCCTCATCCTGCACACGCACAAGGCTTGCCACACAGGGCTTGTCACTTGGAGGAGAGACACTGCACGACGTCACCTACCACCCTGCCCTCCAGCGTGCAAAGGAATTAGAAATGAAGCAGGGAAAGCCAAGAGGCCTGCCCGTGTATTAGGCGTCCTCAGCAGATGACCGTAGAGCCCGGCAGGTTCCATCCTTGCTCTGTACAGGGCGCGTAGCTCTGCACTCCTTGCCGCTCCTGCCAGCAAGCATCACAGTTGCACTTTGCTGCCTGCAACACGCAGCACTTAGTGGGCTGGAGGGGCTGTTCTGCCAACGTGACAGGGGAGCAGCTCGGTTCCTTTAACTGCCTAATTTGCCTCCTTGAAACAATCACTTCAACACTTGGTTTCTTTATTTTAGACCCCTCTGCATATCTCCTGGCCTGCGAGCCATTTTCAGCTAGCCACACAGCTAAGTACGGTGCTGGTAGAAACCCAGCTGCCATCTCGCTCCGATGTCAAAAGGCTTTTGTAACTTGAACCCCGATGGTTTTGCCATCGAGACTGCAAGGTGAGGAATACGCCTCTACTTGAGCAAGACGGACACCTGCCAAATAGCTGAGCTGTGCACAGCGATAGGTGGCTGCCTGTGACTGACACCTTTTTCTGCTAAAACCAAAGCACGCTTCCCTTGTGAAGGGCCATCGGCAGTACAGAACGTACCTGAGCTCTCCTTGCAGCGGCTCCCCAGAGAACGGCGTCTCAGTTCGACTGAAGCGTGCAGCAGCCTGTCGTCATCCCAGCCCCTCGCCCTCGAGCGAGTGGCTGCCTGTAGCAGCGGCAGAACCGCTGCTGCGCCGAGGGGAAAGGAATGGCTTGGCGTCAAGCTCTGCGGGCTGCCTGTGTCCCGTGCAGAGCCGACGACCTCGGTAGCCCATACAAAGGGCAAAGCTAACAACCTGAGAAGGAGTCACAGCGTGTAGCAGTTTCTGCAACAACCATACTTCCCAGACTGCTTATGGAGCACAAGGCACTTGAAAGCAGCGGGAAAGAACAAGGATGGCCTATCAAGACGGTAGGAATAACACGGAGAGCCTAAAGTATTTAGCCAGGCAGGGCTTGCAACTCACCTTGTGTCATGGTTTAATCCCAGCCGGCAACTAAGCACCACGCAACCGCTCACTCGCTCCCCCCTCAGTGGGATGGGGTAGAGAATTGGAAGGGCAAAAGTGAAAAAACTCCACTTGTTTGGAAAAGGAAAGCGGGGGGGGGGGGGGGGGGGGGAACAGAACCGAGAGAAAAACCCAGGAAAGACAAGCGGTACAAATGAAAACAATTGCTCGCCACCAACCGACCGATGCCCAGCCAGTCGCAGCCCAGCAGCGGCCCCCCTGCCAACCTCCCCCTAGTTTTATTTCATGAGATCATACAGTCTGGAATATCCCTTGGGTCCGTCGGGGTCAGCTCTCCCAGCAGTGCGCCCTCCCAAACCCTCACGCACCCCCAGCCTGCTCGCTGGCAGGGCAGGGCGAGGAGCAGAACAGCCCCGGGCGCCGTGCAAGCGCTGCTCAGCAGGAACTAACACACCCCTGCGTCATCAATGCTGTTTTCAGCACAAACCCAAAACGCAGGAGGAGGGAGAGTGGGGTGGGAGCGGGGTGCGGGGGAGCGGGAGGGGGGTGTCAGAGTTTGGGCGGGGGGCAACGGGCAGGTTGGCGGGGCAGGCAGCACCCCAGGGGTCCGGGGCAGAGGGGTTACGGGGAGGCAGTGCGGAACACGGGGGGGTGGGAGGAGGGAGACGAGAGAGGAGGGCAGTGCGGGCACGAGGCAGGAGGGCAGGGGATACGGGGGGCGCGTCACGGGGAAAACCTTGCACGCACGGGGGAAAAACCTCGCATGGGAAAGGCGGGGCGGACACTGGGAGGGGCGTGTGTGGGTAGAGACATGGGTGGGGGGACATGCGTGGGGGTGACCTACGCCAGGGGGTCTGCCCGGGACCATCCACAGCAGATAACTCACCTGGGATAATCCGCAACAGATAATCCGTTCCCGATAACTGACCCTCACTGGATAACCCGCACTGGATAACCACGAGCGATGCCCCTCAAATGGCTGGTGTTTCACCCCAAATTTTCCCCAAATTGGGGGGGTTTTTTGCTTTTCTATAATATAAAAATTGGGGCTTTTTCCTTTTCCAAAATATTCAATTTGGAGGTTTTTCAACGCTTTTTCACAACAAAAATTGGCGATTTTTGCTTTTGGTTTTGTGCATGAAAATGGGCGTTTTTCTGCTTTCCAGCTGTACAAATCCAGGTGGATTTGGCTTTCCCGGGAGCTCCAAGTTGGGTATTTTTCCCCCAAAATTGCGGGGTTCTTTTTTCACCCCTTGCAGGCCCTGAATCAGGGGTTTTGTGGTATTTTTATGCCATCGCGGCAGGTCCCGCTCTGTGTGCGCGGCCCTGCAGGGGAAAGTCCCTGTTGGGGGAACTGGCCCCAAATCAGGATGGGAAACGGCGGAAAAGGAGAACAGGGAAGACGCAGCTTTTGAAAGCGCTTTTATATCTTCAATAGAGAGGTATTTCGGGGGGGGTGGGGGGGTGAAGAGTTTTTAAATCCTTTCTATAAACAGGGTTTCTTTGCATTTTAAAAACCTTATCTATCATAGACATTTACACTTAATGTATTTACACATACATATATATATATTTAGAGCATATATTTATGTTTCACTTATACCCCCCTATTTCCCACTTATCCTCCCTATTTCCCACTTATCCTCCCTATTTCCCACTTATCCTCCCTATTTCCCACTTATTATATGTAATACCTGTTCAGACTATATATCTGTTGACTTACATATTTTGACACTTAAATGTCTTTATAGACTTCTCTATTTACACTTACGTATATTTACACCTATATCTTTATAGACTTAGATTTTAGACTTAGGTATCTATTTACACTTATATATTATCTCTTAGATTACATATAGTATCTATTTAGACTCTCTATGTAACATGTAAGTGTAGATAGCTATATCTATTCAGACTTTTTTCTACTTTAAATTCCTTCATATATAAAATATATCATCCTTTTTGCATTTTAAAGCCCTTTATTTTTTAATTTATATGTACGCGAGTTATTTTTGTATTTTAAAACCCTATATATGTCTTTCAAATTTTTTTATACTCTAAAATCCTTTATATAATATGGCAGATATAGGTTCTTATTTTGAAATCCTTTTGTACATATAAATGAATATTATTTTTCAATATATATAACAATGAGAGATTTTTCTCTGTTTCAAGGCCTCACACATATATTTACAGTTTTTAAAAATTTTTGAAACCCCCCGTGAATTTTCAGGCATTTTTGGGCTGTGACCCCCTTTTTTTGGGGGGGAACGACACCCCCCCCCCCCCCCCATGACCCCCCATTCCCCACTCACCTGCTCCTCCACAGCATTATCACCCCCCCCGGTGATGTTGGGGTGCCCCAAATGACATCATCGCCCCCCCCAGGTCCCCCAACCCCCCCTTTTTTTCAGCCCCCAAAAAGGCACAAAATGAGGGAAACGGCCCCAACCGGCAGCTCGTTACTTTAATAATGCCGTTTACGTATGCACACACGCACCCCCGCCAAAAAGGGGGGCTCTGCTGGAAAGATAAAGGAGGGGCAGCCCCCCCAAACGCTTGCAGCCCCCCCCCAGCCCCCGTCCCGCAGGCTGGCAGCTGGCCCCTTACCGTCAGCACGCCTAACGACCGGCAGGCAAACCTGGGCTGGGGGGTCTCTCCTGAGCACCACGGGACGCTCACAGCGAGGCATCTGAAAAACAAAAATCTCAACAGATATTTCAGCCTATTAAAAAAATAGCACCGAAGGCAGCAGAGGAATTCAGTCAGGATAAGGGATAGGGTAGTAGTTGAGCTAAAGGAGGATGCTAGGCAAACGGGTCAGCTCGAAATACAACACGTCCTTTAAAAGCTAGCGCGATTCGAACGCTTAAAATCAGCATTAAGACTAACTGACACGATTTTGAACACGTTCTTCGCAGAGAAGTAAACGCTCTTGCTGGTGTTGGAAAACGTCTCGTCCCTTCCTTACAGCACCGCTGCAGGGAGATAACCCCCTGAGGCTGCAGGACAAGGGCGCGCCGTAATCAGCATCTACGCTCACGGATCCACCGCCACAGCTCCAGCCCTTGCGCTGCTGCTGCTGCGCATCTTGCTTGCTTGGTCGATAAAGCTGAAAGTGAAGTGTAAAACTTGGAAGAGTAAAATGAAAAAGAAAGAACAAATCTCAGCAATTCATTTTATGCTAAAAAGGTGTGTGTACGTTTATACACATACAAGAAGAATACTTATACCATAAAAATACTTGATTTTCCTTTTGCATTAATTTAAATTGCATAGCTGTGAATTCATACTGTTAAATTATCTACCTCCAAAACACACAGCCATCATTTGACCAGGGGTTTTGCGTGTGTTACATGACTAGGAGGGACGCCTGGCCAGCTGCGCCGAGACCGATGCTACCGAACTGCCGGGGAAACGCGCCGTTGAAAGCGAGACAGAAATAAAGTACTTCAGAGCACTCTGTCAAAAGACTGGGGAAAAAAACCCGTAACGTTCGGTTGCCTTTCTTTTTAAAGATTTAGAACAACTACCTAACTGCTTAAGTACACCTAATAAGTTATATGCTACAGCTATTTGGCAGTTGCGGTTTAAGCAATGCAAGTCAGTTTGTAAATTATACAATTTTAACTTTCTTTTTTAAAATCCATTTATGATAGAAAAATCAGTGAGATAAGAGATCTCCCATATGGTTTTACTTTTTTTTTGGGGGGGGGGGGGGAGGGGAGGCAGGCGGTGGGGAATATCAAATCTCCAGTGCTGCAATACATAAGGCTACCAAAAGGGATTGGCGGATTTGCTAATGCTTTTGGCTGTACCCAAGCATGCGGAGGAACACGTTTTTATGATATCTCGACTGTTACACCTGAGAACCAAAGATCAGCGATACATCGACTGTTGGAAGACGTGCTGCGCTTAGGTCTCTGGAAGGAAATCGACTTACTACTTTGTTTTTTTTCCAGAGAGAGTGAAAAGTCTCGTTGCGGATGACTTCTGCCAAGTACATCATCTCTGAACATGCATTCTGATGGGACGCTCATAAAAGGCAACTCCTTTGAATGAGAAAGATTTCCATTCTGGAAAATCTCTTTCCAACTGAAGTCAATTACACACTGCAGGTTAAGGAAAAAGGACATTACAGAAGCAGTAACTCACCAAAAACACAACAGGACTCGCTGTCGCTAGTTACGAGGCTGCTAACGCTTCTTGGGAAAGCCTGGAAAACACACCAAAGCGACGCCGATTTGTCCCGTTTTGTCCACGTCTCTTCTTTGACCTTGATTGCTTTTAGCACAGATGCTAGTATCTCAGTAAGGTTTTCGAGTGCTACTGTAAGGTATTTTAAACACCGACTGACCGAAAAAGCATAAAGCTTTTGTCGTGAAAACAAAGTCCGTTTCTCCTGAACATCCGAACTCTCACAAACAGTTCCTTTCCTCTTCTAGTCCAACATTACTTTCACAGCACCCTTTAATAGTAAGCACACAGAAACAGAAGACTGTGCTTTCAGGAAGAGAAAATAGACGGAGGGAAGCAAGCTTTGCATAGGCGTACCATGCTCCAGAACAGACCTTATTTATTTTTAGTATTTGTGTTAAAATATTTCACATAAAAAAAAATATAGAAGGAGAGCTGCCACATTCTTAATGTTTACTGTAAAGTCCATACTACAAGCACCTTAGGAAAAATGCAGACACGTATCACACACCTACCTCGGTACTTGCAGACCACTATGGATCCTTTCCATCTGTCTCGTACTTTCACGGCAGTTGACATTCTGCTGAGAGGAAAGGAAAAAAAAACCCAGCGTTTAGCACAAAGCTTCCTTTCCTGTGAAGACTACAACACTGAGTGGAGGAAAAAGTATTTTGCATCATCTTTGGTACGGTTGTTGAGACAGGCCACCAGAGCTTCTGCATGTTTTAGACGACCGTGCCTTTTTTTTGGCTCATTGGCAGCTTTACTTTCGCTAGAACTCACTTTCCTAGAGACGCGCAGGTGACAGACACAGATACCTACGTACATTTTCTCAAGCCTAAGTATAGCCGCGATTTCCTCACCCTATATGTCCCAAGTTGAGTGTTTTTGTTAAAGAGTACAGCAACCCATCTGTCCTTGTGAACTCGCTGCAAAAGAGGAATCCTTTTTTCCAGGCCGTTTCTCCAAACGGTCAAGATCTTTGAAAACTGCAGTTGTGCCACCAAACCTGCTCAGGGTCCCTCCCAACCTTCGACCGTCACTAGATTTAACAGGCACACGCTCTCTTCCGTCTTCCAATAGCAAAAATACACAACGCTCTCAGACCCCGAGCGCAACCCTACGGACGTCCACACACACCTCGCTGTTTTGATGAGGAGCCACTGAGCACCCCTGCGAGCACAGCGGGATCATGCGCAAGACCGGTGTCCTGGTTTCGGCTGGGATAGAGTTAATTTTCTTCCTGGTATCTGGTATAGCGCTGTGGTTTAGATTTAGTACGAGAAAAACGTGGATAACAGGCTGATGTTTTAGTTGTTGCTAAGTAGCGCTTACGCTAGTCAAGGACTTTTCAGCTTCTCATGCCCTGCCAGCGAGAAGCTGGGAGGGACCTTAGCCAGGACAGCTGACCCAAACCGGCCAAAGGGATATTCCATACCATATGACGTCGCGCTCAGTATATAAGCTGGGGGAGTTGGCCGGGGGGCGGCGACCGCCGCTCGGGGACCGGCTGGGCATCAGTCGGCGGGCGGTGAGCAATCGCATTGTGCATCGCTTATTTTTATATTCTTTTATCATTATGATTGTTTCCCCTTCCTTTTCTGTCCTATTAAACTGTCTTTACCTCACCCCACGAACTTCACTTTTTTTTCCCCGATTCTCTCCCCCACCCCACTTTGGGGGCAGGGGGAGTGAGCGAGCAGCTGCGTGGTGTTTAGCTGCCTGCCAGGTTAAACCACAACGATCAGTTTCACCTACGCCGATTTCAGCGAACGCAGCTTCTGAAGCTTTAAACTGAAAACCGTATCTTGACACTTTGCCACGGTAGCAATGATCCGTAACTAGAACTCTACAAAAACGCAGTAACGCAAATTGCAAACCCTCAGCAGCGACAGCTTCAGAAATATTTCGACCGGGAACAAGGGAGAAAAACAATACAGTTTCATCTCACGCACAGGAAAGCAGCAGGCAGGGAAAAGGGTCGGCATTCGTAGCCCTTACAGAACACAGGCATTCTCCTTCCATTCCTAAACCCGCCTCTTAGGTCGAAATACCACAACACTACTACGGCAATATCGAGAGCAGGGAACAACAGCCCTGCCACTGGATGTGCTACTGACTGATGCTATTTACGTAGCAGGACACCTAGACAGAGGGGCACGTTTTTCCACACACAACCCCGAACTTCCTGAAAATTTATGTTTACCAAAACGAGCCATTTGGAACACATTGCCAAACAATGTTTGGCAATAAAACTTCGATGTGTTTGACACACACAAATTTGGGGTAACTCGCTACTTGCTTCCTGTTGTTGTTGTTGTTCTTCCTTCAGAAATTCTACTTGTAGCCAAGTTATTCGCTACCGGTTCAAGCATTTACCTTCCAGGTATTACCAGCACATTTACACAGGCAAGTAACTAAATTGCTCTTCTAAAACCACCCGAGTGAAAATTACAGCCATGAAAGAGGAGTGACAGAGAAGAAAAGGAGAGTCAGGCAGCAAGAGAGCTCTGCAGGCTGCCACCAGTCAACGTCGCACTCTTAAAAAAAAAAAAAAAACAAAACAACCACACAAACACAAAAAACCCACAAAAACCAACAACAAAACAAAACCTTGACGTTGTACCTTTTTTTTCTTTTGGAGCTCGTCCCTGTCTCGGCAGATTGTCTTGTCAGAGCATGAAGTGCAGATGATCTGTATCCCGATGACATCTGCACGTGATGAACACGTGTTCAGAAATAGTCCAGATCTGTAAGACTGGTGTCATTTTTGTGGTTTTAAGAATCGTAACTCAATTTTATTGACCGATGCATTTGTGAGGAAACTAATTGACTTTTAAACATAGCCTCTCCTTGGGGAGAAAAATGCGTTAGGGAGTGAAAAAAATTCAGATTCAGAGCTCCCAACCATGACGGAGCAGCGGGGAAATTAATGAAAGTGAAGACCGACAGCAGCAACATTAAGCGACATTTGGCTTTAATTCTGATCACGTACTTAAGCGACTCTCCAAGTCTATACCTCGATCCTATGAATGACTAGCCCTTTTTTGGAAGGGCAAACTTTTTTCCTTAAAAGTCCTAGATTGAAGGCTCCACCGAACAGAATGTGGATTGAGCCACAGGACAACATGCCATCAACACTCTAATGAAAAAAAAAAATCAAGTAAAAAATCAAAGTTTAAATATCAGTTTCCATCGTGTTTCATTCATGACATTTCTAGTGGTACCTAGGTGCTCAAAAATTAACTATACTGTCACCACATATTACTAAAAATTGAGTTACGCATGTAAAAATAAAAGGCTATTTCCAACCTGCCCATAAAATCAGTATGAACGAACAGAGAAGAAACACTTGACCCTAAAGAAGGTGACAGGCAGCTCTTAATTTATCGTAGATGATAGTTCATTCTTTTACCTGAAAGGAAAACATTCGTAACTACCCAGGGACCGATTCGGGAACGAGGCACGCTCTGTTAACGGCAACTGTTCATCAGCGTTTCTGCACCGGCAGCAAATTTGCCTTTTCCCTGGGTTTGATGTGGAGTAGTGCAGCGTCCTTGAACTCGCCAGTGTTTCTCCCCGCTCCCCCGGCCCCAAACGTGCCATTACCTGAGCAGCAAGCGGCATCAACCACGCAGGATTTTCTTCACATGACGCAGAAGGTGACGCTGGGAAAAGAGGAGGCACAAAATGAACCTGTTTGTCACACCCAGCCAACGGTGAAAACACAGGGAAGGATTCTGCCGTGCGGGGCCGGGCTGTGCACCCCGGGAGCTCCAGCCGGCCGGTTTCTCTCCCCTTTGCCAGGTACCGGGGAGACACTGCCGCCTCGTGCTGCCGCCTGCCCCCCGGGAGACCCCCACCTCACTTCAGCCCTCGGGAAGGGGACCGGGAGAGACCCTCCACGCAGAGAGACGCACGTGGCGTGGATTTAATCCCCGAGGGAAGAGGCCGGGCTCCCCGCTGGCAGATGGACAACTCGCCTCCCTGCCGCTCGGAGCGCCTTGCTGGGGACAGCCCTGCCTGCGCCTGGCTGCTCCGCAGCCGTGCTAGGAGTGCAGTCCGGCCGACGGATGCTCCGGCAAATAGACACTCCAGCGAATCGCAGCTCCCGCTCGTTACAGCTGCAGGTAATTTTGCCTCTGGCTAAGGCTAAGGCATGCCCCAGACAGCGGACACCCCGTCTCGTTTCAGCTCCTGCTTGCTACGGTTCTGGCTAATTGAAGCTCCAGCTCTGCACTGAAGCTCCCGTTGATTTCAGCTCCTTCTCCTTACAAGCTCCAGCTATTTGCAACAGCCTGGGCTTTTGACAAGGTCGTAAATCAATCGCCGTCAAAACTCGACTATTAGGATTAAATATCATAGTTGTACGTTGTATAAATATTCATTAGTTTGTACGATTAATTAGTTAATAACTATACTAAGCAGTCGACAAGGAAGAGCTGGACTCGAAGAGGGCGTGCAGGGTCTGAAAAGCAGAGACCACCTCTTCCCCCCAGAGACCACCGCAGACATTGAGTTTGGCCTGGTGCATGCCGGCCTCCCACACTTCGGGGTCCAGCAGGACCAGACCGCCCCCCCCCCCCCCGGGGAGGGTCCACGCACCCTGCCCACCCCCTGCTTTCCCCTGCAGCCCCCAATGCCCTCCCGCCCCCCCGCACAAACGGCTAAACCGGCTTCTGCTTTGGGCCCCCAAACCAGCTCACTTGGCGCCCATTTCTGAGCCCAAAAACCCAGCTGCTGCGCCTGTTCTCAAGTCCCAAAGATGCCCCCGGGGAGGGCAAGCGCTTGTGCGATGCTTCTGGCAGAAACGGGGCTGAAAGGTCTGATCCCGGTGCCGGGGGAGCAGCGCAGAGCTGGCTGGGACCAGCTTTTGCTCCTGGAACAACCCCAAGTCCCTGCTCCGAGGTCTTCCCCTTGGGGCCCTGGGGTGGCCTGTCCCTCCCCTTCAAATGCTCCAGGAGTTTCGGGGGCAGAAGGCCGTTTCTAAGCCCTCTCTCCAGCACCTCCTCCGTCGACTCGGCCCATGAAGCCCCCAGACTCGAGCACCTCACTGGGCCGGGCGGCCTCCATTGCCTACAGGCTGCCCGTCTACCTGCAGGGAGGGCTGGGGGGTCCCCGGCCCCACGGGGCGACAGTGGGGACTCGCAGGGAGGGCCTGTTTGCACACAGGGCCCCCCCTCCCCTCCGCCGGCCCCACTGCGCGGCCCCCCTAGGGCACACACGCCCCTCCTCCCCGCCCCCCCCCCCCCCAGCCCCACTCCCCAGATGCTCACAGCCCCTCCCCCGCCTGGAGCCCCCCCAGCACCCCTCCCCGGAGCCTGCAGGACCGCCCCCCCCCCGCCACAGCCCCACTCCTCGGCTCCCCGGGCCCGCGGCCCCTCACCCTCACGCTGCGCCGCCGCCTCGGTGCAGACCCCGCCGCGCGCCCCGTTGAAATACACTCCGCAGCCAATCAGCGCGCGGCTCCACCAGAACGCCCGCGCGGGGCACGCCGGGAGTTGTAGTCCCCCGCCCCGGGGCGCCTCGTGCAGCGCGGCTGGCTGTACAGCGACACCCGTACGATGGAGGTGATCGTGCACGGACCCTGGTGCAACCCTTGTGTCCCCCACGCTCGCAGCCCCTCCCCAGCGTTTGCAAGCACCTCCCAGCCCCAGGACCCCCGGTGGTCACAGCACCCGACCACACCATTTTACAGCCCCTTGGGAGCCCCAAGCCCCACTCTCGAATCCCGCCAGGACCCACAGCCCCACTCCCCAGCTCCTTGGGGGACCGCAGCCCCCCCCAGCCTCCCTAGGGCACACAACCCCACTCCCCAGCGCATCTAGGGCACGGAGCCCCCCAAGCCCCACCCCCCGGCCCCCTCCGGGATGCACAGCTCCCCCCAAGCCCCACCCCCCGGCCCCCTCCGGGATGCACAGCCCCACTCCTCGGCCCCCCCGAGGGTCCGCAGCCTCCCCCCAGCCCCACTCCCCCGATGCTCACAGCCTCTCCCTGGCCCGGCGCTCCGCCAGTCCCCCTCCCCGGAGCCTGCAGGTCTCCCCTCAGCCCGCCGTGCCCGCGGCCCCTCACACTCACGCTGCTCTCGTGCCGCCGCCGCCGCCGCCGCCGCCGCCGCCGCCGCCGCCGCCGCCGCCGCCGCCGCCGCCGCCGCCGCCGCCGCCGCCGCCGCCGCCGCCGCCGCCGCCGCCGCCGCCGCCGCCGCGTGGGTGCAGACCCCGCCGCGCGCCCCGTTGAAATATCCACCGCAGCCAATCAGCGCGCGGCTCCACCGGGCCGCCCGCGGGGGCACGCCGGGAGTTGTAGTCCCCGCCCCGGAAGCACGCATGCGCACGGCGCCTTGTGCCGCGCGGGTGGCTGTGCAGGGACCCCCGCGCAACGGTGGTGATTGTGCAGGGACCCTTGCGCAACGAGGGGTCGGTGTGTGGAGACCCCCGTGCGATGGGGGGGGGCAGTGCAGGAGGACCCTTACGTAATTGGTTGGTGTGCAGGGGACCCTCGTGCAATGGCGGGCAGGTGCACGGGGACCCTTGTGCGATGGTGGGGATTGTGCAGGACCCTCGTGTGACAGTGGTGGTTATTATTCTCGGCAGTGCGGGAGCAAAACAGCCGGTGTCTGAAACCACTGGGGTGTTTTGGCTGCTGCTGAGCAGCCTCGAGGCCGCCTCCGGTTCCCACGTGGCTCCCATGGTGAGCGTGCACCCTCCTGCGACGGGTGCAGGTGTGCAAGGAGGGCGATCCAGGATAGGCGTCCCTCTCTGGAGGCACCCAGCTCGAGCTGGCACCTAAGAACTAATCAAGGAGTAATGAGGAACCTTCTCTCGCACCTGATGTTAACCAGCCGGATCCCAGGGTCAGACCCTGTTACGGTGATTGGACCCTGGGGAGGTGGCAGAGAGTGCCCTGGACAGGTTGGGGGGGTTCCCTGGGGAGGAGGGGAGCTCCCACCCCCCCTGACTGTGGGCACTCCCCTCAAGGAGCAGAGCATGGTGCAAGACTTTAGGGGGGATGAGGGCCAGCAGGACCCCGAGATGGCGGTGCCGGCTCTTCCCAGCGTCTCCCCAGGCACCTGCCGTGCTGGGGGGGGGGGGCTTGTCTCAGGACTGGGGGTGACCGTGGGGATGGGGGGGGGGGCCTCAGAACGGGGCAGGGGGGGAATCCTGGGGTCCGGGAGGGACCCTGGGAGTGGGGTAGGGGGACATTTGGGGACAGAGGTGTTTCTCGGGAGATTGGGGACACCATGTGGGGGGTTGCGACTAGGAGGGATGACCCTGGGGAGGTGGGGGGCACCGCGGGGAGAAGGGATCCCACCCCCCACACCTGCAGCCACCCCCACGGGCTGCTGGGACCCCGACCCACTGGGGGACCAGGTTGGGAACGATGGGGACTCACTCATGGATACTGCACAGGTAACAAAATAGTTCATGCTGCACCCTGTTGTAGGGTCTCTGGGGTGCCCTGGGCGCCGAGTCCCCACCACAGCCAGCCCTTCCCGGGGGTCCCCAGGCTGCCGGGCTCCTCTGGCCCCAGCCGGCGGGAACTGTGTCCTCCCAGCCGCTGGCCACGCAACGGCAGCACCGACCCACGGCCACGTGGGGACAGGGCTGGGGACAGGGCCGGGGGATGCCTGTGCTCCACCTGGGTCTGCAGGGCTCGGGCAGGGGGGACCCGGCATCCTGCAGCTCCGCTCCCACCCTGGGGACCCCAAACAGCCCCGGGGCAGATGGTGTCCCCAGCGTGTCCACCTGACGGGGGGTGGCCTGTGCCCCTGCGCACCCGTGTGCGTGGCGGGGGGGAGGAGGGGTACGTTGCTGTCCCTGTCGCTGGTGGCAACCGGCGTGGGGGGAAGGTGACAGTGAGGGTCCCCGCCAGTGGCCCGGAGCTCATCACCGCTGGGGGGACAGGGGACAAGCAGGGCCAGCACCAAGGAGCGACGGCAGCACAGCCCACTCTCTGGGGGTCCCCGCCCCCTGTCCCCAGCGGTCCTCTCCGTCCCCGTGTTTTATTGGGGGAACACAGAGCCCAACGATCCGCCGCAGGGACAGGGGACGGGGAGCTGCCCCAGGGATGGGGGCAGCACCGGAACACGCCGACACTCTTGGGGGTGCTGGCATGCGGGGGGGGCACCCTAACTGTTGCCGCCCGGGATGACGAGTGCACCGGGATGGGGACGGCACACGGAGGGGCCAGAGCCGGCGCGCGAACGCCGGGCTGCAGTACCACGCTTCGGCTTCGGGGCGGCAGCAGCGTAAGCGGCGGCGGCGGCGCGGCTGCGCACCTGTGCGGTGCCGGCGCTGCAGTACCGCGATTCGGCCACGGGGCGGCAGCAGCAGCGAGCAGCCGCCGGGCAGCGCGTGCCCGGGGGCGGCACGGGCGCTGCAGTTCCGCGCTTTGCGCGCCCAGCGCCCGCCGGCACCGCGCACGTGGGGCGGCAGCGGCATTTCCTTACCGGGACGAAGCGACGAACGCGGCGGCATCACCCCGCAGGCACCACGGTACGGCATTGCCGTTACCGGCGGACGGCAGCGCGGAGAAGCGGGGCGCCAGCGCGCATGCGCGGCTCAAGGGCTGCAGTACCGAATTCTAGTCGCCTGGTGGCAGCAGCGAGCAAAGAAAAGCGCGGCGCCGCGCATGCGCGGCCCGAGACCCGCAGTACCCGGTTTTGGTCGCTCGGTGGCAGCAGCGAGCAAAGAAAAGCGCGCCACCGCGCATGCGCGGCCCGAGAGCCGCAGTACCCGGTTTTGGTCGCTCGGTGGCAGCAGCGAGCAAAGAAAAGCGCGCCGCCGCGCATGCGCGGCCCGAGACCCGCAGTACCCGGTTTTGGTCGCTCGGTGGCAGCAGCGAGCAAAGAAAAGCGCGCCACCGCGCATGCGCGGCCCGAGAGCCGCAGTACCCGATTTTGGTCGCTCGGTGGCAGCAGCGAGCAAAGAAAAGCGCGCCGCCGCGCATGCGCGGCCCGAGAGCCGCAGTACCCGATTTTGGTCGCTCGGTGGCAGCAGCGAGCAGAGAAAAGCGCGCCTCTGCGCATGCGCGGCTCCCGAGGCGCAGTGCCGTACTTCGGTCGCTCGGTGGCAGCAGCGAGCAAAGAAAAGCGCGCCCCCGCGCATGCGCGGCTCCCGAGAGCTGCAGTACCCGAGTTTGGTCGCTCCGTGGCAGCAGCGAGCGCGGCAACGCGCGGCACTGCGCGTGCGCGGCTCAAGAGCTGCAGTACCCAATTCCGGCCGCCGGGTGCCACCGTCGCCTCACCGACCCCTTCCCGATCTCTCCGCCCAGTTTGGACCACCGAAAGACGGTGACTGCTTACTGGGGGTACTGGGCTTAGATTTCTCTGCCCTTTTCCCACTCGCGGCCCGGGCACTAGTCTCCATCGCCTCTGTACCACAAAAAGCACCCGGTGGCCCCAGCATTTCAGTCCTTTCCCTTTGGCCGCTTTACAAGGCCCGTGGTTGTTTCCGTCCGTGCCCCCCAGCCCATTACCCGCGGAGGAGAAGCAGCACGGGGAACCTGTGGAACAGGTTTCTTTCTAACCCGGAGGAAGCCCCAGGGATCGCTGTCTCGGACTGCAGGTGGCATCGGGTTGTGGGAGTGACAGCAGCGACTCAACAGATGCTGGAGAGAGATTTTAAAAAAATAAGGCCACACGGGTGGCACCCTGAAAGCAGGGGAGGGGCAGCTATGTCCATCAGGAAACCGCGCTTCTGAGCAGACCCGGTGCCAGTGGCTGACCTGCAAACGAGCGATACGCTGGTGGTCCTGGGGCTTTGTTGTGGTGTTTGCACCTTTCCTCAACCTCTGTGCTATCAGCACTCCGCTCTCCTCATCCTGCACACGCACAAGGCTTGCCACACAGGGCTTGTCACTTGGAGGAGAGACACTGCACGACGTCACCTACCACCCTGCCCTCCAGCGTGCAAAGGAATTAGAAATGAAGCAGGGAAAGCCAAGAGGCCTGCCCGTGTATTAGGCGTCCTCAGCAGATGACCGTAGAGCCCGGCAGGTTCCATCCTTGCTCTGTACAGGGCGCGTAGCTCTGCACTCCTTGCCGCTCCTGCCAGCAAGCATCACAGTTGCACTTTGCTGCCTGCAACACGCAGCACTTAGTGGGCTGGAGGGGCTGTTCTGCCAACGTGACAGGGGAGCAGCTCGGTTCCTTTAACTGCCTAATTTGCCTCCTTGAAACAATCACTTCAACACTTGGTTTCTTTATTTTAGACCCCTCTGCATATCTCCTGGCCTGCGAGCCATTTTCAGCTAGCCACACAGCTAAGTACGGTGCTGGTAGAAACCCAGCTGCCATCTCGCTCCGATGTCAAAAGGCTTTTGTAACTTGAACCCCGATGGTTTTGCCATCGAGACTGCAAGGTGAGGAATACGCCTCTACTTGAACAAGACGGACACCTGCCAAATAGCTGAGCTGTGCACAGCGATAGGTGGCTGCCTGTGACTGACACCTTTTTCTGCTAAAACCAAAGCACGCTTCCCTTGTGAAGGGCCATCGGCAGTACAGAACGTACCTGAGCTCTCCTTGCAGCGGCTCCCCAGAGAACGGCGTCTCAGTTCGACTGAAGCGTGCAGCAGCCTGTCGTCATCCCAGCCCCTCGCCCTCGAGCGAGTGGCTGCCTGTAGCAGCGGCAGAACCGCTGCTGCGCCGAGGGGAAAGGAATGGCTTGGCGTCAAGCTCTGCGGGCTGCCTGTGTCCCGTGCAGAGCCGACGACCTCGGTAGCCCATACAAAGGGCAAAGCTAACAACCTGAGAAGGAGTCACAGCGTGTAGCAGTTTCTGCAACAACCATACTTCCCAGACTGCTTATGGAGCACAAGGCACTTGAAAGCAGCGGGAAAGAACAAGGATGGCCTATCAAGACGGTAGGAATAACACGGAGAGCCTAAAGTATTTAGCCAGGCAGGGCTTGCAACTCACCTTGTGTCATGGTTTAATCCCAGCCGGCAACTAAGCACCACGCAACCGCTCACTCGCTCCCCCCTCAGTGGGATGGGGTAGAGAATTGGAAGGGCAAAAGTGAAAAAACTCCACTTGTTTGGAAAAGGAAAGCGGGGGGGGGGGGGGGGGGAACAGAACCGAGAGAAAAACCCAGGAAAGACAAGCGGTACAAATGAAAACAATTGCTCGCCACCAACCGACCGATGCCCAGCCAGTCGCAGCCCAGCAGCGGCCCCCCTGCCAACCTCCCCCCTAGTTTTATTTCATGAGATCATACAGTCTGGAATATCCCTTGGGTCCGTCGGGGTCAGCTCTCCCAGCAGTGCGCCCTCCCAAACCCTCACGCACCCCCAGCCTGCTCGCTGGCAGGGCAGGGCGAGGAGCAGAACAGCCCCGGGCGCCGTGCAAGCGCTGCTCAGCAGGAACTAACACACCCCTGCGTCATCAATGCTGTTTTCAGCACAAACCCAAAACGCAGGAGGAGGGAGAGTGGGGTGGGAGCGGGGTGCGGGGGAGCGGGAGGGGGGTGTCAGAGTTTGGGCGGGGGGCAACGGGCAGGTTGGCGGGGCAGGCAGCACCCCAGGGGTCCGGGGCAGAGGGGTTACGGGGAGGCAGTGCGGAACACGGGGGGGTGGGAGGAGGGAGACGAGAGAGGAGGGCAGTGCGGGCACGAGGCAGGAGGGCAGGGGATACGGGGGGCGCGTCACGGGGAAAACCTTGCACGCACGGGGGAAAAACCTCGCATGGGAAAGGCGGGGCGGACACTGGGAGGGGCGTGTGTGGGTAGAGACATGGGTGGGGGGACATGCGTGGGGGTGACCTACGCCAGGGGGTCTGCCCGGGACCATCCACAGCAGATAACTCACCTGGGATAATCCGCAACAGATAATCCGTTCCCGATAACTGACCCTCACTGGATAACCCGCACTGGATAACCACGAGCGATGCCCCTCAAATGGCTGGTGTTTCACCCCAAATTTTCCCCAAATTGGGGGGGTTTTTTGCTTTTCTATAATATAAAAATTGGGGCTTTTTCCTTTTCCAAAATATTCAATTTGGAGGTTTTTCAACGCTTTTTCACAACAAAAATTGGCGATTTTTGCTTTTGGTTTTGTGCATGAAAATGGGCGTTTTTCTGCTTTCCAGCTGTACAAATCCAGGTGGATTTGGCTTTCCCGGGAGCTCCAAGTTGGGTATTTTTCCCCCAAAATTGCGGGGTTCTTTTTTCACCCCTTGCAGGCCCTGAATCAGGGGTTTTGTGGTATTTTTATGCCATCGCGGCAGGTCCCGCTCTGTGTGCGCGGCCCTGCAGGGGAAAGTCCCTGTTGGGGGAACTGGCCCCAAATCAGGATGGGAAACGGCGGAAAAGGAGAACAGGGAAGACGCAGCTTTTGAAAGCGCTTTTATATCTTCAATAGAGAGGTATTTCGGGGGGGGTGGGGGGGTGAAGAGTTTTTAAATCCTTTCTATAAACAGGGTTTCTTTGCATTTTAAAAACCTTATCTATCATAGACATTTACACTTAATGTATTTACACATACATATATATATATTTAGAGCATATATTTATGTTTCACTTATACCCCCCTATTTCCCACTTATCCTCCCTATTTCCCACTTATCCTCCCTATTTCCCACTTATTATATGTAATACCTGTTCAGACTATATATCTGTTGACTTACATATTTTGACACTTAAATGTCTTTATAGACTTCTCTATTTACACTTACGTATATTTACACCTATATCTTTATAGACTTAGATTTTAGACTTAGGTATCTATTTACACTTATATATTATCTCTTAGATTACATATAGTATCTATTTAGACTCTCTATGTAACATGTAAGTGTAGATAGCTATATCTATTCAGACTTTTTTCTACTTTAAATTCCTTCATATATAAAATATATCATCCTTTTTGCATTTTAAAGCCCTTTATTTTTTAATTTATATGTACGCGAGTTATTTTTGTATTTTAAAACCCTATATATGTCTTTCAAATTTTTTTATACTCTAAAATCCTTTATATAATATGGCAGATATAGGTTCTTATTTTGAAATCCTTTTGTACATATAAATGAATATTATTTTTCAATATATATAACAATGAGAGATTTTTCTCTGTTTCAAGGCCTCACACATATATTTACAGTTTTTAAAAATTTTTGAAACCCCCCGTGAATTTTCAGGCATTTTTGGGCTGTGACCCCCTTTTTTTGGGGGGGAACGACACCCCCCCCCCCCCCCCCCCCATGACCCCCCATTCCCCACTCACCTGCTCCTCCACAGCATTATCACCCCCCCCGGTGATGTTGGGGTGCCCCAAATGACATCATCGCCCCCCCCAGGTCCCCCAACCCCCCCTTTTTTTCAGCCCCCAAAAAGGCACAAAATGAGGGAAACGGCCCCAACCGGCAGCTCGTTACTTTAATAATGCCGTTTACGTATGCACACACGCACCCCCGCCAAAAAGGGGGGCTCTGCTGGAAAGATAAAGGAGGGGCAGCCCCCCCAAACGCTTGCAGCCCCCCCCCAGCCCCCGTCCCGCAGGCTGGCAGCTGGCCCCTTACCGTCAGCACGCCTAACGACCGGCAGGCAAACCTGGGCTGGGGGGTCTCTCCTGAGCACCACGGGACGCTCACAGCGAGGCATCTGAAAAACAAAAATCTCAACGGATATTTCAGCCTATTAAAAAAATAGCACCGAAGGCAGCAGAGGAATTCAGTCAGGATAAGGGATAGGGTAGTAGTTGAGCTAAAGGAGGATGCTAGGCAAATGGGTCAGCTCGAAATACAACACGTCCTTTAAAAGCTAGCGCGATTCGAACGCTTAAAATCAGCATTAAGACTAACTGACACGATTTTGAACACGTTCTTCGCAGAGAAGTAAACGCTCTTGCTGGTGTTGGAAAACGTCTCGTCCCTTCCTTACAGCACCGCTGCAGGGAGATAACCCCCTGAGGCTGCAGGACAAGGGCGCGCCGTAATCAGCATCTACGCTCACGGATCCACCGCCACAGCTCCAGCCCTTGCGCTGCTGCTGCTGCGCATCTTGCTTGCTTGGTCGATAAAGCTGAAAGTGAAGTGTAAAACTTGGAAGAGTAAAATGAAAAAGAAAGAACAAATCTCAGCAATTCATTTTATGCTAAAAAGGTGTGTGTACGTTTATACACATACAAGAAGAATACTTATACCATAAAAATACTTGATTTTCCTTTTGCATTAATTTAAATTGCATAGCTGTGAATTCATACTGTTAAATTATCTACCTCCAAAACACACAGCCATCATTTGACCAGGGGTTTTGCGTGTGTTACATGACTAGGAGGGACGCCTGGCCAGCTGCGCCGAGACCGATGCTACCGAACTGCCGGGGAAACGCGCCGTTGAAAGCGAGACAGAAATAAAGTACTTCAGAGCACTCTGTCAAAAGACTGGGGAAAAAAACCCGTAACGTTCGGTTGCCTTTCTTTTTAAAGATTTAGAACAACTACCTAACTGCTTAAGTACACCTAATAAGTTATATGCTACAGCTATTTGGCAGTTGCGGTTTAAGCAATGCAAGTCAGTTTGTAAATTATACAATTTTAACTTTCTTTTTTAAAATCCATTTATGATAGAAAAATCAGTGAGATAAGAGATCTCCCATATGGTTTTACTTTTTTTTTGGGGGGGGGGGGGGGGGAGGGGAGGCAGGCGGTGGGGAATATCAAATCTCCAGTGCTGCAATACATAAGGCTACCAAAAGGGATTGGCGGATTTGCTAATGCTTTTGGCTGTACCCAAGCATGCGGAGGAACACGTTTTTATGATATCTCGACTGTTACACCTGAGAACCAAAGATCAGCGATACATCGACTGTTGGAAGACGTGCTGCGCTTAGGTCTCTGGAAGGAAATCGACTTACTACTTTGTTTTTTTTCCAGAGAGAGTGAAAAGTCTCGTTGCGGATGACTTCTGCCAAGTACATCATCTCTGAACATGCATTCTGATGGGACGCTCATAAAAGGCAACTCCTTTGAATGAGAAAGATTTCCATTCTGGAAAATCTCTTTCCAACTGAAGTCAATTACACACTGCAGGTTAAGGAAAAAGGACATTACAGAAGCAGTAACTCACCAAAAACACAACAGGACTCGCTGTCGCTAGTTACGAGGCTGCTAACGCTTCTTGGGAAAGCCTGGAAAACACACCAAAGCGACGCCGATTTGTCCCGTTTTGTCCACGTCTCTTCTTTGACCTTGATTGCTTTTAGCACAGATGCTAGTATCTCAGTAAGGTTTTCGAGTGCTACTGTAAGGTATTTTAAACACCGACTGACCGAAAAAGCATAAAGCTTTTGTCGTGAAAACAAAGTCCGTTTCTCCTGAACATCCGAACTCTCACAAACAGTTCCTTTCCTCTTCTAGTCCAACATTACTTTCACAGCACCCTTTAATAGTAAGCACACAGAAACAGAAGACTGTGCTTTCAGGAAGAGAAAATAGACGGAGGGAAGCAAGCTTTGCATAGGCGTACCATGCTCCAGAACAGACCTTATTTATTTTTAGTATTTGTGTTAAAATATTTCACATAAAAAAAAATATAGAAGGAGAGCTGCCACATTCTTAATGTTTACTGTAAAGTCCATACTACAAGCACCTTAGGAAAAATGCAGACACGTATCACACACCTACCTCGGTACTTGCAGACCACTATGGATCCTTTCCATCTGTCTCGTACTTTCACGGCAGTTGACATTCTGCTGAGAGGAAAGGAAAAAAAAACCCAACGTTTAGCACAAAGCTTCCTTTCCTGTGAAGACTACAACACTGAGTGGAGGAAAAAGTATTTTGCATCATCTTTGGTACGGTTGTTGAGACAGGCCACCAGAGCTTCTGCATGTTTTAGACGACCGTGCCTTTTTTTTGGCTCATTGGCAGCTTTACTTTCGCTAGAACTCACTTTCCTAGAGACGCGCAGGTGACAGACACAGATACCTACGTACATTTTCTCAAGCCTAAGTATAGCCGCGATTTCCTCACCCTATATGTCCCAAGTTGAGTGTTTTTGTTAAAGAGTACAGCAACCCATCTGTCCTTGTGAACTCGCTGCAAAAGAGGAATCCTTTTTTCCAGGCCGTTTCTCCAAACGGTCAAGATCTTTGAAAACTGCAGTTGTGCCACCAAACCTGCTCAGGGTCCCTCCCAACCTTCGACCGTCACTAGATTTAACAGGCACACGCTCTCTTCCGTCTTCCAATAGCAAAAATACACAACGCTCTCAGACCCCGAGCGCAACCCTACGGACGTCCACACACACCTCGCTGTTTTGATGAGGAGCCACTGAGCACCCCTGCGAGCACAGCGGGATCATGCGCAAGACCGGTGTCCTGGTTTCGGCTGGGATAGAGTTAATTTTCTTCCTGGTATCTGGTATAGCGCTGTGGTTTAGATTTAGTACGAGAAAAACGTGGATAACAGGCTGATGTTTTAGTTGTTGCTAAGTAGCGCTTACGCTAGTCAAGGACTTTTCAGCTTCTCATGCCCTGCCAGCGAGAAGCTGGGAGGGACCTTAGCCAGGACAGCTGACCCAAACCGGCCAAAGGGATATTCCATACCATATGACGTCGCGCTCAGTATATAAGCTGGGGGAGTTGGCCGGGGGGCGGCGACCGCCGCTCGGGGACCGGCTGGGCATCAGTCGGCGGGCGGTGAGCAATCGCATTGTGCATCGCTTATTTTTATATTCTTTTATCATTATGATTGTTTCCCCTTCCTTTTCTGTCCTATTAAACTGTCTTTACCTCACCCCACGAACTTCACTTTTTTTTCCCCGATTCTCTCCCCCACCCCACTTTGGGGGCAGGGGGAGTGAGCGAGCAGCTGCGTGGTGTTTAGCTGCCTGCCAGGTTAAACCACAACGATCAGTTTCACCTACGCCGATTTCAGCAAACGCAGCTTCTGAAGCTTTAAACTGAAAACCGTATCTTGACACTTTGCCACGGTAGCAATGATCCGTAACTAGAACTCTACAAAAACGCAGTAACGCAAATTGCAAACCCTCAGCAGCGACAGCTTCAGAAATATTTCGACCGGGAACAAGGGAGAAAAACAATACAGTTTCATCTCACGCACAGGAAAGCAGCAGGCAGGGAAAAGGGTCGGCATTCGTAGCCCTTACAGAACACAGGCATTCTCCTTCCATTCCTAAACCCGCCTCTTAGGTCGAAATACCACAACACTACTACGGCAATATCGAGAGCAGGGAACAACAGCCCTGCCACTGGATGTGCTACTGACTGATGCTATTTACGTAGCAGGACACCTAGACAGAGGGGCACGTTTTTCCACACACAACCCCGAACTTCCTGAAAATTTATGTTTACCAAAACGAGCCATTTGGAACACATTGCCAAACAATGTTTGGCAATAAAACTTCGATGTGTTTGACACACACAAATTTGGGGTAACTCGCTACTTGCTTCCTGTTGTTGTTGTTGTTCTTCCTTCAGAAATTCTACTTGTAGCCAAGTTATTCGCTACCGGTTCAAGCATTTACCTTCCAGGTATTACCAGCACATTTACACAGGCAAGTAACTAAATTGCTCTTCTAAAACCACCCGAGTGAAAATTACAGCCATGAAAGAGGAGTGACAGAGAAGAAAAGGAGAGTCAGGCAGCAAGAGAGCTCTGCAGGCTGCCACCAGTCAACGTCGCACTCTTAAAAAAAAAAAAAAAAAACAAAACAACCACACAAACACAAAAAACCCACAAAAACCAACAACAAAACAAAACCTTGACGTTGTACCTTTTTTTTCTTTTGGAGCTCGTCCCTGTCTCGGCAGATTGTCTTGTCAGAGCATGAAGTGCAGATGATCTGTATCCCGATGACATCTGCACGTGATGAACACGTGTTCAGAAATAGTCCAGATCTGTAAGACTGGTGTCATTTTTGTGGTTTTAAGAATCGTAACTCAATTTTATTGACCGATGCATTTGTGAGGAAACTAATTGACTTTTAAACATAGCCTCTCCTTGGGGAGAAAAATGCGTTAGGGAGTGAAAAAAATTCAGATTCAGAGCTCCCAACCATGACGGAGCAGCGGGGAAATTAATGAAAGTGAAGACCGACAGCAGCAACATTAAGCGACATTTGGCTTTAATTCTGATCACGTACTTAAGCGACTCTCCAAGTCTATACCTCGATCCTATGAATGACTAGCCCTTTTTTGGAAGGGCAAACTTTTTTCCTTAAAAGTCCTAGATTGAAGGCTCCACCGAACAGAATGTGGATTGAGCCACAGGACAACATGCCATCAACACTCTAATGAAAAAAAAAAATCAAGTAAAAAATCAAAGTTTAAATATCAGTTTCCATCGTGTTTCATTCATTACATTTCTAGTGGTACCTAGGTGCTCAAAAATTAACTATACTGTCACCACATATTACTAAAAATTGAGTTACGCATGTAAAAATAAAAGGCTATTTCCAACCTGCCCATAAAATCAGTATGAACGAACAGAGAAGAAACACTTGACCCTAAAGAAGGTGACAGGCAGCTCTTAATTTATCGTAGATGATAGTTCATTCTTTTACCTGAAAGGAAAACATTCGTAACTACCCAGGGACCGATTCGGGAACGAGGCACGCTCTGTTAACGGCAACTGTTCATCAGCGTTTCTGCACCGGCAGCAAATTTGCCTTTTCCCTGGGTTTGATGTGGAGTAGCTGCAGCGTCCTTGAACTCGCCAGTGTTTCTCCCCGCTCCCCCGGCCCCAAACGTGCCATTACCTGAGCAGCAAGCGGCATCAACCACGCAGGATTTTCTTCACATGACGCAGAAGGTGACGCTGGGAAAAGAGGAGGCACAAAATGAACCTGTTTGTCACACCCAGCCAACGGTGAAAACACAGGGAAGGATTCTGCCGTGCGGGGCCGGGCTGTGCACCCCGGGAGCTCCAGCCGGCCGGTTTCTCTCCCCTTTGCCAGGTACCGGGGAGACACTGCCGCCTCGTGCTGCCGCCTGCCCCCCGGGAGACCCCCACCTCACTTCAGCCCTCGGGAAGGGGACCGGGAGAGACCCTCCACGCAGAGAGACGCACGTGGCGTGGATTTAATCCCCGAGGGAAGAGGCCGGGCTCCCCGCTGGCAGATGGACAACTCGCCTCCCTGCCGCTCGGAGCGCCTTGCTGGGGACAGCCCTGCCTGCGCCTGGCTGCTCCGCAGCCGTGCTAGGAGTGCAGTCCGGCCGACGGATGCTCCGGCAAATAGACACTCCAGCGAATCGCAGCTCCCGCTCGTTACAGCTGCAGGTAATTTTGCCTCTGGCTAAGGCTAAGGCATGCCCCAGACAGCGGACACCCCGTCTCGTTTCAGCTCCTGCTTGCTACGGTTCTGGCTAATTGAAGCTCCAGCTCTGCACTGAAGCTCCCGTTGATTTCAGCTCCTTCTCCTTACAAGCTCCAGCTATTTGCAACAGCCTGGGCTTTTGACAAGGTCGTAAATCAATCGCCGTCAAAACTCGACTATTAGGATTAAATATCATAGTTGTACGTTGTATAAATATTCATTAGTTTGTACGATTAATTAGTTAATAACTATACTAAGCAGTCGACAAGGAAGAGCTGGACTCGAAGAGGGCGTGCAGGGTCTGAAAAGCAGAGACCACCTCTTCCCCCCAGAGACCACCGCAGACATTGAGTTTGGCCTGGTGCATGCCGGCCTCCCACACTTCGGGGTCCAGCAGGACCAGACCGCCCCCCCCCCCCCCGGGGAGGGTCCACGCACCCTGCCCACCCCCTGCTTTCCCCTGCAGCCCCCAATGCCCTCCCGCCCCCCCGCACAAACGGCTAAACCGGCTTCTGCTTTGGGCCCCCAAACCAGCTCACTTGGCGCCCATTTCTGAGCCCAAAAACCCAGCTGCTGCGCCTGTTCTCAAGTCCCAAAGATGCCCCCGGGGAGGGCAAGCGCTTGTGCGATGCTTCTGGCAGAAACGGGGCTGAAAGGTCTGATCCCGGTGCCGGGGGAGCAGCGCAGAGCTGGCTGGGACCAGCTTTTGCTCCTGGAACAACCCCAAGTCCCTGCTCCGAGGTCTTCCCCTTGGGGCCCTGGGGTGGCCTGTCCCTCCCCTTCAAATGCTCCAGGAGTTTC
>NW_027441660.1:10000-15000 GCF_964195595.1 Calonectris borealis
AGCTCGCGGGGCCACGCGGCCGTCACACAGCCCGGTTCGGTAAAGAAGCCCGAGGAACCCCTTCGCTCGGGGCAGCAGGACAACACCTCGCATGCGACGGGAAGCGAAGTGGAAAGGAGACCGCCCGGCCTGAACACCGGACACCGCCGTGGCTCCCTGTTACGGGGAGCACGGAAGAGCCGGCCCGCCGGGGGCCCTCTCCGACGCGACCCGAAAGGCCTCATCGATCAGGAAGGGAAAGGGGAGAGGAGAGACGGAAAGGAAGCACGGGCCCCACGGCCACGGTCCTGGGACAGCGACGGCCGCGCGCGCTCGCCGCCGCCCCGGGCGGGGCGGGCGGCAGAACGCGGGGCTCTGCGTGCGAGCGAGAGGGCAGCGTCTGCGGAGAGCCGCAACGGCGGCCTGGTCACCGGCAGAGCCGGCCCGCCGTGAAGCGTCTCCGACGCGCCCTGGGTGCCACCTCGATCGGGAGAGGAAGCGCGGGCCCCACGGCCACGGTCCTGGGACAGCGACGGCCGCGCGCGCTCGCCGCCGCCCCGGGCGGGGCGGGCGGCGGAACGCGGGGCTCTGCGTGCGAGCGAGGGGGCAGCGTCTCCGGAGAGCCGCAACGGCGGCCTGGTCACCGGCAGAGCCGGCCCGCCGTGAAGCGTCTCCGACGCGCCCAGGAACACCTCTGCAGGCGCTGCCTGCGGGTCTGGGTCGACTGAAGGGGGGGAGCGGGAGGTGCCGCCGGCCACCCGCTCCGCGCATCGATTCCCTTGAGCGAGGTCGACGGGACCGAGGGAAAGCCGCGGCAGGCTCGACTCCCCCGGTCTTCCAGCGTTCGAGTGCCGGCCACCGGTACCGGTCTTTGCCCTGCGCCCCGGGGAACCGCTTACCCCGGGGGAGGAGAAGGCCGAAGAAGACTAAGAGGCACCGCGCCTCACCCGTGCCATCCCCGGGTAACGGGGGCCGGGAAAAGCCGCTCAAGGCTCGACGCCCGCGGCCACTTGCCTTCGGCTGCCGGCCGCAGGGACCGGCCGCCCTTTTCTTCCCGCTTGCGCGGGCTCCAGCTTAGGGCTGGAGAAGTTTGGAAGGGCGAGGCGCCGCCACCTCGCCCGTACGAGTGCAGACCTTCCCAGCGAGCCCTCCTGCTACCAGGACTCGCGCCAGCAAAAAAGAGGACGAGGCGCCGCCGCCCCGCCTGCACCATCACCGGGCCCTCGGGGGCCGGGGCAAGCCGCGGCCGACTCGAGACCCCCCGGCTGTCTGCATTCGGCTGCCGGTGTTTCTGCCCGCTTCGCGGGCTCCAGCTTAAGGCCGGAGAAAAAGGACAAGGCGCCGCCACCTTGCCCGTCTCCATCACACGGCCCTCGGCAGCCGGCGGCAGCCCTGGTGGGCTGGGCACTCGCGGGCACCTCTGCCCCGGAACGGTGCCAGCACCCGCCTTTGCCATCATCGGGCCCCCCGGGGCCGAGGGAGGCTCGGCTCCCCCGGCCTTCCAGCGTTCGAGTGCCGGCGACCGCCACCGGCCGCCGGTCTTTGCCCTGCCCCGCGGGGAACCGCTTCTCCCGGGGGAAACGAGGACGAGGCGCCGCCGCCTCGCCTGCACGCCGCAGTCCCGTCACCGGGCCCGCCTGACACCACCAGCTGCCCGCGGAGGGCTCGCACCGGTGAAAACGGGACGCCGCCGCCCCGCCTGCGCCGTCAGTTGGGCCCTCGGGGGGCCGGGGGGGGAAGCCGCGGCAGGCTCGGCACCCCCCGGCCGTCTGCGTTCGGCTGGCCGGGAGCCGGCCGCCGCTCTCTCCGCCCGCTTCGCGGGCTCCAGCTTAAGGCTGGCACAAAGGGACGAGGTGCCGCCAACCTCGGTCGTCCCACCAACCGGGCCCTCTGGAGCCGGGAGTAAGCCGCGGCAGGCTCGACGCCCCCCGGCCGTCTGCCTCCGGCAGTGACCTTCACCATCACTGGGCCCCGGCTGGGTGCGTTCGAGTCTTTGCCCTGCCCTGCGGGATCCGGCCTTATGCCTCGTGCCGGTCGGCAACGGCCGCCGGAGCCGGCCGCCGGCTCCGGCTCTCCGCAGCTCCCGACCCCTCGGACACGCTGGGCTGGCTTGTCGGGCAAGCGCTGGGAGATGGCCGGACCGAAGAGACTGGAAGCTGGGCCGGACCACCGAGGGAACCGCCACGACGGCCGCCGAGCACCCCACTTTGCTGGCAGAACCGCGGGCCTTGCAGCCGCTGACGAGCGCTGCTCTGGAGACGAGTCACGGCTCGCTCCTATAGTACGGACCGGCACGTCCCCGCCGCCGGCAAGCTCCAAGAGCGGCGCCTCTGCGCACCGGGGAGGCGCGCCAACCACGCCGACTTTTACGATGACGTAACTGGAGGCAGCGAAAAACAGCGACCCCTTCGGCAGCTCCGACGAAGCAGCGGGGACAACACGTCTACCCCTCGGCCCCGGCAAGGCGACCAAGTCCCGCCGGAGCCGGGTAGACTTGGCCGCCCTTATCGCCGGACGCTACGCAACCAACAACCCGCGGTCGCCGGGTACCGCAGGCGGCCCCACGGGCTCCGAAAAGGGGTAGACCTGACGGCCGCCGCCGAGCCCGGAGCCGGGTAGACCTGACGGCCGCCGCCGGCCCCGGAGCCGGGTAGACCTGACGGCCGCCGCCGGCCCCGGAGCCGGGTAGACCTGACGGCCGCCGCCGGGCCCGGAGCCGGGTAGACCTGACGGCCGCCGCCGGCCCCGGAGCCGGGTAGACCTGACGGCCGCCGCCGGCCCCGGAGCCGGGTAGACCTGACGGCCGCCGCCGGCCCCGGAGCCGGGTAGACCTGACGGCCGCCGGCGGCCCCGGAGCCGGGTAGACCTGACGGCCGCCGGCGGCCCCGGAGCCGGGTAGACCTGACGGCCGCCGGCGGCCCCGGAGCCGGGTAGACCTGACGGCCGCCGCCGGCCCCGGAGCCGGGTAGACCTGACGGCCGCCGCCGGCCCCGGAGCCGGGTAGACCTGACGGCCGCCGCCGAGCCCGGAGCCGGGTAGACCTGACGGCCGCCGGCGGCCCCGGAGCCGGGTAGACCTGACGGCCGCCGCCGGCCCCGGAGCCGGGTAGACCTGACGGCCGCCGGCGGCCCCGGAGCCGGGTAGACCTGACGGCCGCCGGCGGCCCCGGAGCCGGGTAGACCTGACGGCCGCCGGCGGCCCCGGAGCCGGGTAGACCTGACGGCCGCCGCCGGCCCCGGAGCCGGGTAGACCTGACGGCCGCCGCCGGCCCCGGAGCCGGGTAGACCTGACGGCCGCCGGCGGCCCCGGAGCCGGGTAGACCTGACGGCCGCCGCCGGCCCCGGAGCCGGGTAGACCTGACGGCCGCCGCCGGCCCCGGAGCCGGGTAGACCTGACGGCCGCCGGCGGCCCCGGAGCCGGGTAGACCTGACGGCCGCCGGCGGCCCCGGAGCCGGGTAGAGCTGACGGCCGCCGCCGGCCCCGGAGCCGGGTAGACCTGACGGCCGCCGGCGGCCCCGGAGCCGGGTAGACCTGACGGCCGCCGGCGGCCCCGGAGCCGGGTAGACCTGACGGCCGCCGCCGGCCCCGGAGCCGGGTAGACCTGACGGCCGCCGCCGGCCCCGGAGCCGGGTAGACCTGACGGCCGCCGCCGGCCCCGGAGCCGGGTAGACCTGACGGCCGCCGCCGGCCCCGGAGCCGGGTAGACCTGACGGCCGCCGCCGGCCCCGGAGCCGGGTAGACCTGACGGCCGCCGCCGGCCCCGGAGCCGGGTAGACCTGACGGCCGCCGCCGGCCCCGGAGCCGGGTAGACCTGACGGCCGCCGCCGGCCCCGGAGCCGGGTAGACCTGACGGCCGCCGCCGGCCCCGGAGCCGGGTAGACCTGACGGCCGCCGCCGGCCCCGGAGCCGGGTAGACCTGACGGCCGCCGCCGGCCCCGGAGCCGGGTAGACCTGACGGCCGCCGCCGGCCCCGGAGCCGGGTAGACCTGACGGCCGCCGCCGGCCCCGGAGCCGGGTAGACCTGACGGCCGCCGGCGGCCCCGGAGCCGGGTAGACCTGACGGCCGCCGGCGGCCCCGGAGCCGGGTAGAGCTGACGGCCGCCGCCGGCCCCGGAGCCGGGTAGACCTGACGGCCGCCGCCGGCCCCGGAGCCGGGTAGACCTGACGGCCGCCGCCGGCCCCGGAGCCGGGTAGACCTGACGGCCGCCGCCGGCCCCGGAGCCGGGTAGACCTGACGGCCGCCGGCGGCCCCGGAGCCGGGTAGACCTGACGGCCGCCGCCGGCCCCGGAGCCGGGTAGACCTGACGGCCGCCGCCGGCCCCGGAGCCGGGTAGACCTGACGGCCGCCGCCGGCCCCGGAGCCGGGTAGACCTGACGGCCGCCGGCGGCCCCGGAGCCGGGTAGACCTGACGGCCGCCGCCGGGCCCGGAGCCGGGTAGACCTGACGGCCGCCGCCGGCCCCGGAGCCGGGTAGACCTGACGGCCGCCGGCGGCCCCGGAGCCGGGTAGACCTGACGGCCGCCGGCGGCCCCGGAGCCGGGTAGACCTGACGGCCGCCGGCGGCCCCGGAGCCGGGTAGACCTGACGGCCGCCGGCGGCCCCGGAGCCGGGTAGACCTGACGGCCCCTCCGTGCTCCGGGTCCGGCTGGACCGGGCTGCCGCCGTCTCCCGTCCGGGGGGTGTGTGGGGAGGTGGGGAACCGGGGGGGTGATTCGAGATTTAAGCGGGTCTGATACAAGGGCCACCCTGTCCCCGTCTTCCTGCCCGCGGTGGGCGATGGGGAGTGGGGGCATGCGTGCGTGTGCGTGCGTGTGGGCGTAATTCCCCCACCCCCCGCCCGTTTCTGGGATTTAAAGGGCTTTTAATGCAGGAGAGCGAGCACTGCGTCACACAAGAGTTATTGTCCGTATCGGTTTCCGTAGGGAAAAAGAAATCAATCAAATTCTGGTAAAATTAATTTTCTTTTAGCACGGCTAGGTGGACGATACCCCCGGAAAAATAAAACGGGGCCGATTGGAGAA
>NW_027441660.1:22500-25000 GCF_964195595.1 Calonectris borealis
CCGAGGCCGCGCGCGGGCCTGCGAGGCACCCCAGCCGCGCCGCTGCGGCCGCCGCCTCCCCACCCCGGGGAGGGGGGGGGAGGGGGGGCGGCCCAGCCGGCGATTGATCGTCAAGCGACGCTCAGACAGGCGTAGCCCCGGGAGGAACCCGGGGCCGCAAGTGCGTTCGAAGTGTCGATGATCAATGTGTCCTGCAATTCACATTAATTCTCGCAGCTAGCTGCGTTCTTCATCGACGCACGAGCCGAGTGATCCACCGCTAAGAGTTGTCTGCCTTTCGGCACCGCCCCGCGCGCGCGGGGGGGCCGGGACCGCTCGCCAGCAGCGGCCCCTCTCGGAGGACGGCCCACCGCCCGCCCGCCCGCCGGCCCGCCCCCCCCGCCCGCGCGGAGGGGGCCGCGGCGCGGCGCCACGGGCCGCGGCGGAGAGGCCTCGCCTCGCCTGACCGTACGAGCACACCCAGCGGAAGGGAAAAAGGGAACGGGAAAAAACCCCGAACGGCAAGGGCGGGGAGCCCGCGCTCCCGACTCGACCCACAGCGGGCAGACGCCCCTTGCGCGTTTCGGAGGCGGCCCAGGCGCCCGGGCTCGGCCCGGCCTCCGCACGGAGGCGGCGACGCGCCCGGCCGCGCCGCCCGCCCGCCTCGCTCGGGACAACGGATGCTGCTGCCGGGCGGCAGCAGCGGGGCGCCCCGCCGGACCCCCGCGCGCGCGCGCCTCCGCCCACAACCTGCGCCGCGCTACGACAGCCGGCTCCCCTTCCCGCGGCTCGCCCCGCCGGCGCCTCCGCGGCTCCGCCGCCGGCCGCGCCGGAGGCGGCGACCGCCGGAGCCCGAGCCGGCGACGCGGCACGCCGCCCGCGGCCCGCCGGACGGCGCCCGCCGCCGCGCCGGCGCGGCCGCCCGCCCGGAACCGCCGCCGCCGCCGCCCCCCGCCTCGGCCCCCTTCCGCGGGCACGCGCCAGGCGACGAGGCGGACGGCGCTAAGGCGGGGGCGGCGCCCGCTCTCCCCGTTTCCACGCGGAGACCGGGAGTGGGACGCCCCCGCCCGCGCGCCCGCCCGCCCGGCGCGGCCGGGAAGGGCGGCGGGGAAGCGACGGGCGGGGCCCGGGCCGGGACAGCCGCGGCCGGCGGCGGGCGCCCTCCGGCCGGCCGACACGCCGAGCGGCGCCGCCGCCGCTCGGCCGGGGTGCCGCCCTCGCCGGCGGCCGGCGGCGCGGGACCGCCGAGCGCTCGCCGGGGGGCGAGGGGGAGGGAGCGGAGCGCAGCGCGCCGCAGCGCTGCGACGGGGCGGGGCGCGGCGGCCCGGCGGCCGCCGGGCGAGCCCCCGCCGCGGGGGCTCGCCGCCCCCTCGGCGGAGAGCCCGCGCTCCCGCCGGGGGGGGTCCACCCGTTTCGAGGCAGGCGGGCCGGCCGCGGCCGACCGCGCCGCGGTCTCCTCCGCCGAGACCGGACCGCGGAGAGGGGGGGGCAGCGGGACCCCTCCCCGGCACGGCTGCCCGCGCGACGGGCACGGGCGGCGCCCAGCCAGGGGCTCTGCGGGAGCGACTCCCGCCCCTGGAGGCGCCACCGCCCGGCCGCCCCGCGGGTCGCATCGAGCCGCCCGCGTCTTTAAACCGCCGCCCGGCTCCGCGGCCTTCGACCCCCGGCGCTCGCCGAGGGAGGGCCGCCGAGGCGCGGACGCTAGGTACCTGGCCCTGGGGTGAGGGAAACGACCTGCAGGCCCCGCGGGGGTGCCTCCCCCGCTGCCGCCCTCGGGGGAGCGTCCGCCCGCGGGGGCGCGCCCGACGTCCGCCGCCACCGCCTCGTCCTCCTGCCCGGGGCCCGGGGTTTCCCTCAGTAGCCCGGCGCTGCGCCCGGGAGGAGAGCCGTGGCTCGGGCCACCCGCCGGCGCGGGACGCGACCCGGCAAGGGCCTCGCCCGCCCAAGGCGGCGTCGGCGGCGGAGCCCCCTGCCCCGAGCTCCCCCCCCCCCGCACCGCGGGGGTGGGGGAGGGGAGAGGCGGGGGGGCGCCGCCGAAGGCGCCGCCCGGCGCCGCGCGCCACGCCCGGAACGCCCGGAGGCCTCGCCCTGCGCGGCCGGCCGGCCGGGCGGGCCGCTCCGCAGCGGCCCGCCCCGGTGCGGGGAGGGTCGGGGGAGCCGCCCCCCCCGACCCCGAAGGCCCTCTTGCTCTCTCGCACGCTCGCGCCTGCCGCCCCGTCGTCGCCGCTCGCCGCTCCCTCCCGGCTGCCCGCGCGGGCTCGGCCGGCGGGGGCTCGTCGCACCCCGCGCCGGCAGCCCCCGCTTCTCGCGCGCTGCCGCCCGCGCTCCGAGACCGGGGGGGGCGCCCTCTTCGCCCCGGGGGCCGCGTCCCCCGCCCCTCCCCGGCGGCGGCAGCGGGCCGCCGTCGGGTCAGGCGGGGCGGGGGACGGGGGCCGGTCCCCGGAGGCGGACGCCGGCCGGTGGCGGGCGCCAGCGGAGGCGACAAGCGGGGGAAGCGGCGGGGACGCGGCGGTCCCCGCCG
>NW_027441660.1:30000-35000 GCF_964195595.1 Calonectris borealis
GGCCGTCTGCGTTCGGCTGGCCGGGAGCCGGCCGCCGCTCTCTCCGCCCGCTTCGCGGGCTCCAGCTTAAGGCTGGCACAAAGGGACGAGGTGCCGCCAACCTCGGTCGTCCCACCAACCGGGCCCTCTGGAGCCGGGAGTAAGCCGCGGCAGGCTCGACGCCCCCCGGCCGTCTGCCTCCGGCAGTGACCTTCACCATCACTGGGCCCCGGCTGGGTGCGTTCGAGTCTTTGCCCTGCCCTGCGGGATCCGGCCTTATGCCTCGTGCCGGTCGGCAACGGCCGCCGGAGCCGGCCGCCGGCTCCGGCTCTCCGCAGCTCCCGACCCCTCGGACACGCTGGGCTGGCTTGTCGGGCAAGCGCTGGGAGATGGCCGGACCGAAGAGACTGGAAGCTGGGCCGGACCACCGAGGGAACCGCCACGACGGCCGCCGAGCACCCCACTTTGCTGGCAGAACCGCGGGCCTTGCAGCCGCTGACGAGCGCTGCTCTGGAGACGAGTCACGGCTCGCTCCTATAGTACGGACCGGCACGTCCCCGCCGCCGGCAAGCTCCAAGAGCGGCGCCTCTGCGCACCGGGGAGGCGCGCCAACCACGCCGACTTTTACGATGACGTAACTGGAGGCAGCGAAAAACAGCGACCCCTTCGGCAGCTCCGACGAAGCAGCGGGGACAACACGTCTACCCCTCGGCCCCGGCAAGGCGACCAAGTCCCGCCGGAGCCGGGTAGACTTGGCCGCCCTTATCGCCGGACGCTACGCAACCAACAACCCGCGGTCGCCGGGTACCGCAGGCGGCCCCACGGGCTCCGAAAAGGGGTAGACCTGACGGCCGCCGCCGAGCCCGGAGCCGGGTAGACCTGACGGCCGCCGCCGGCCCCGGAGCCGGGTAGACCTGACGGCCGCCGCCGGCCCCGGAGCCGGGTAGACCTGACGGCCGCCGCCGGGCCCGGAGCCGGGTAGACCTGACGGCCGCCGCCGGCCCCGGAGCCGGGTAGACCTGACGGCCGCCGCCGGCCCCGGAGCCGGGTAGACCTGACGGCCGCCGCCGGCCCCGGAGCCGGGTAGACCTGACGGCCGCCGGCGGCCCCGGAGCCGGGTAGACCTGACGGCCGCCGGCGGCCCCGGAGCCGGGTAGACCTGACGGCCGCCGGCGGCCCCGGAGCCGGGTAGACCTGACGGCCGCCGCCGGCCCCGGAGCCGGGTAGACCTGACGGCCGCCGCCGGCCCCGGAGCCGGGTAGACCTGACGGCCGCCGCCGAGCCCGGAGCCGGGTAGACCTGACGGCCGCCGGCGGCCCCGGAGCCGGGTAGACCTGACGGCCGCCGCCGGCCCCGGAGCCGGGTAGACCTGACGGCCGCCGGCGGCCCCGGAGCCGGGTAGACCTGACGGCCGCCGGCGGCCCCGGAGCCGGGTAGACCTGACGGCCGCCGGCGGCCCCGGAGCCGGGTAGACCTGACGGCCGCCGCCGGCCCCGGAGCCGGGTAGACCTGACGGCCGCCGCCGGCCCCGGAGCCGGGTAGACCTGACGGCCGCCGGCGGCCCCGGAGCCGGGTAGACCTGACGGCCGCCGCCGGCCCCGGAGCCGGGTAGACCTGACGGCCGCCGCCGGCCCCGGAGCCGGGTAGACCTGACGGCCGCCGGCGGCCCCGGAGCCGGGTAGACCTGACGGCCGCCGGCGGCCCCGGAGCCGGGTAGAGCTGACGGCCGCCGCCGGCCCCGGAGCCGGGTAGACCTGACGGCCGCCGGCGGCCCCGGAGCCGGGTAGACCTGACGGCCGCCGGCGGCCCCGGAGCCGGGTAGACCTGACGGCCGCCGGCGGCCCCGGAGCCGGGTAGACCTGACGGCCGCCGCCGGCCCCGGAGCCGGGTAGACCTGACGGCCGCCGCCGGCCCCGGAGCCGGGTAGACCTGACGGCCGCCGCCGGCCCCGGAGCCGGGTAGACCTGACGGCCGCCGCCGGCCCCGGAGCCGGGTAGACCTGACGGCCGCCGCCGGCCCCGGAGCCGGGTAGACCTGACGGCCGCCGCCGGCCCCGGAGCCGGGTAGACCTGACGGCCGCCGCCGGCCCCGGAGCCGGGTAGACCTGACGGCCGCCGGCGGCCCCGGAGCCGGGTAGACCTGACGGCCGCCGCCGGCCCCGGAGCCGGGTAGACCTGACGGCCGCCGCCGGCCCCGGAGCCGGGTAGACCTGACGGCCGCCGCCGGCCCCGGAGCCGGGTAGACCTGACGGCCGCCGCCGGCCCCGGAGCCGGGTAGACCTGACGGCCGCCGGCGGCCCCGGAGCCGGGTAGACCTGACGGCCGCCGGCGGCCCCGGAGCCGGGTAGAGCTGACGGCCGCCGCCGGCCCCGGAGCCGGGTAGACCTGACGGCCGCCGCCGGCCCCGGAGCCGGGTAGACCTGACGGCCGCCGCCGGCCCCGGAGCCGGGTAGACCTGACGGCCGCCGCCGGCCCCGGAGCCGGGTAGACCTGACGGCCGCCGGCGGCCCCGGAGCCGGGTAGACCTGACGGCCGCCGCCGGCCCCGGAGCCGGGTAGACCTGACGGCCGCCGCCGGCCCCGGAGCCGGGTAGACCTGACGGCCGCCGCCGGCCCCGGAGCCGGGTAGACCTGACGGCCGCCGGCGGCCCCGGAGCCGGGTAGACCTGACGGCCGCCGCCGGGCCCGGAGCCGGGTAGACCTGACGGCCGCCGCCGGCCCCGGAGCCGGGTAGACCTGACGGCCGCCGGCGGCCCCGGAGCCGGGTAGACCTGACGGCCGCCGGCGGCCCCGGAGCCGGGTAGACCTGACGGCCGCCGGCGGCCCCGGAGCCGGGTAGACCTGACGGCCGCCGGCGGCCCCGGAGCCGGGTAGACCTGACGGCCGCCGGCGGCCCCGGAGCCGGGTAGACCTGACGGCCCCTCCGTGCTCCGGGTCCGGCTGGACCGGGCTGCCGCCGTCTCCCGTCCGGGGGGTGTGTGGGGAGGTGGGGAACCGGGGGGGTGATTCGAGATTTAAGCGGGTCTGATACAAGGGCCACCCTGTCCCCGTCTTCCTGCCCGCGGTGGGCGATGGGGAGTGGGGGCATGCGTGCGTGTGCGTGCGTGTGGGCGTAATTCCCCCACCCCCCGCCCGTTTCTGGGATTTAAAGGGCTTTTAATGCAGGAGAGCGAGCACTGCGTCACACAAGAGTTATTGTCCGTATCGGTTTCCGTAGGGAAAAAGAAATCAATCAAATTCTGGTAAAATTAATTTTCTTTTAGCACGGCTAGGTGGACGATACCCCCGGAAAAATAAAACGGGGCCGATTGGAGAATCTCGATAACGCTCGACCTGCTTTGTTAAGACGCGTGTACAAATACTCCTCAATCCCCTGCGCACCAAGAACTGACCCCGGGTAAATTAAGGTCAAGGTCAAGTGACTAGCGATTCGGTGACCGACGTTTCTATCCCTCGCTTAGGACCGAGGTATTCGACGACGATGAATGAATTCCTTCGTGCGGAAATGAAGGAAATGAATCGACGTTAAAAATTAAGGAAGACTTAATTTATCGAACCAATGAAATAAACCATTGGGTTCATTGAAGAGATCCCAAAACATAAACATGGCTATGGACACATCAATAACGAAGGATCGGATTTCTTTACCAAATCTGCATTCCTCTCTTTCGGGCACGCCAAGAGGTGACGGACGGGAAAGGGAGAGAGAGGGAAGGTGGGGCCGATGAGTACCTGTTAGTAATTACTGTTAATTCTTTAATAAAGACGGCTGTAATAGATAAATTTGGCAAGAGTACGTGCAAGAGTTAGTTGTAAATTAAATGAAAATGTGAAGGGTCGCTTATCACCTTTTGAATTAACAATTTGCGCCCGAGGTACCAATCGATGATTACATACATACGTACGTACGTACCTACGTACGTACCTACATACACACATAAATAAAAGTTAAAAAAAAAAAAAAGAATAAACGCGGGGGGACGGGGGACGGCACCCCAACACCGGGCGGGGGAGGCCAGGTCTACCCCCGGGCGCCGGAGACTGCCGCCGCCTGCGGCGTGGGAGGCCAGGTCTACCCCCGCGGCGGGGGAGGCCAGGTCTACCCCCGAGCGGGGGAGGCCAGGTCTACCCCCCGCGGCGGGGGAGGCCAGGTCTACCCCCGGGCGCCGGAGACTGCCGCCGCCTGCGGCGGGAGAGGCCAGGTCTACCCCCCGCGGCGGGGGAGGCCAGGTCTACCCCCGGGCGCCGGAGACTGCCGCCGCCTGCGCCGGGGAGGCCAGGCCTACCCCCGCGGCGGGGGAGGCCAGGTCTACCCCCGTGCGCCGGAGACTGCCGCCGCCTGCACCGGGGGAGGCCAGGTCTACCCCGGGGCGGGGAGGCCAGGTCTACCCCCCGCGGCGGGGGAGGCCAGGTCTACCCCAACACCGGGGGAGGCCAGGTCTACCCCCGGGCGCCGGAGACTGCCGCCGCCTGCGGCGGGGGAGGCCAGGTCTACCCCGGGGCGGGGAGGCCAGGTCTACCCCCCGCGGCGGGGGAGGCCAGGTCTACCCCAACACCGGGGGAGGCCAGGTCTACCCCCGGGCGCCGGAGACTGCCGCCGCCTGCGGCGGGAGAGGCCAGGTCTACCCCCCGCGGCGGGGGAGGCCAGGTCTACCCCCGCGGCGGGGGAGGCCAGGTCTACCCCCGGGCGCCGGAGACTGCCGCCGCCTGCACCGGGGGAGGCCAGGTCTACCCCGGGGCGGGGAGGCCAGGTCTACCCCCCGCGGCGGGGGAGGCCAGGTCTACCCCAACACCGGGGGAGGCCAGGTCTACCCCCGGGCGCCGGAGACTGCCGCCGCCTGCGGCGGGGGAGGCCAGGTCTACCCCCCGCGGCGGGGGAGGCCAGGTCTACCCCAACACCGGGGGAGGCCAGGTCTACCCCCGGGCGCCGGAGACTGCCGCCGCCTGCACCGGGGGAGGCCAGGTCTACCCCGGGGCGGGGAGGCCAGGTCTACCCCCCGCGGCGGGGGAGGCCAGGTCTACC
>NW_027441660.1:47500-48932 GCF_964195595.1 Calonectris borealis
GGCCGGGAAAAGCCGCTCAAGGCTCGACGCCCGCGGCCACTTGCCTTCGGCTGCCGGCCGCAGGGACCGGCCGCCCTTTTCTTCCCGCTTGCGCGGGCTCCAGCTTAGGGCTGGAGAAGTTTGGAAGGGCGAGGCGCCGCCACCTCGCCCGTACGAGTGCAGACCTTCCCAGCGAGCCCTCCTGCTACCAGGACTCGCGCCAGCAAAAAAGAGGACGAGGCGCCGCCGCCCCGCCTGCACCATCACCGGGCCCTCGGGGGCCGGGGCAAGCCGCGGCCGACTCGAGACCCCCCGGCTGTCTGCATTCGGCTGCCGGTGTTTCTGCCCGCTTCGCGGGCTCCAGCTTAAGGCCGGAGAAAAAGGACAAGGCGCCGCCACCTTGCCCGTCTCCATCACACGGCCCTCGGCAGCCGGCGGCAGCCCTGGTGGGCTGGGCACTCGCGGGCACCTCTGCCCCGGAACGGTGCCAGCACCCGCCTTTGCCATCATCGGGCCCCCCGGGGCCGAGGGAGGCTCGGCTCCCCCGGCCTTCCAGCGTTCGAGTGCCGGCGACCGCCACCGGCCGCCGGTCTTTGCCCTGCCCCGCGGGGAACCGCTTCTCCCGGGGGAAACGAGGACGAGGCGCCGCCGCCTCGCCTGCACGCCGCAGTCCCGTCACCGGGCCCGCCTGACACCACCAGCTGCCCGCGGAGGGCTCGCACCGGTGAAAACGGGACGCCGCCGCCCCGCCTGCGCCGTCAGTTGGGCCCTCGGGGGGCCGGGGGGGGAAGCCGCGGCAGGCTCGGCACCCCCCGGCCGTCTGCGTTCGGCTGGCCGGGAGCCGGCCGCCGCTCTCTCCGCCCGCTTCGCGGGCTCCAGCTTAAGGCTGGCACAAAGGGACGAGGTGCCGCCAACCTCGGTCGTCCCACCAACCGGGCCCTCTGGAGCCGGGAGTAAGCCGCGGCAGGCTCGACGCCCCCCGGCCGTCTGCCTCCGGCAGTGACCTTCACCATCACTGGGCCCCGGCTGGGTGCGTTCGAGTCTTTGCCCTGCCCTGCGGGATCCGGCCTTATGCCTCGTGCCGGTCGGCAACGGCCGCCGGAGCCGGCCGCCGGCTCCGGCTCTCCGCAGCTCCCGACCCCTCGGACACGCTGGGCTGGCTTGTCGGGCAAGCGCTGGGAGATGGCCGGACCGAAGAGACTGGAAGCTGGGCCGGACCACCGAGGGAACCGCCACGACGGCCGCCGAGCACCCCACTTTGCTGGCAGAACCGCGGGCCTTGCAGCCGCTGACGAGCGCTGCTCTGGAGACGAGTCACGGCTCGCTCCTATAGTACGGACCGGCACGTCCCCGCCGCCGGCAAGCTCCAAGAGCGGCGCCTCTGCGCACCGGGGAGGCGCGCCAACCACGCCGACTTTTACGATGACGTAACTGGAGGCAGCGAAAAACAGCG
>NW_027441661.1:0-48550 GCF_964195595.1 Calonectris borealis
CAGCTCCAGCACCTCCCTTGAAGCCTGTCCCGTAGCCACAGACTGCCCCCAAACCCTGTCCTCACAGCAGCAAGCTGGCCCTTGAACATGCTTTATTCTCCATAAATGCAGGTGCTGTTAGCATCAGTTTGGGGAAAGAGCGGTGTCTCCAGGAGCTCCTGCAGAAGGAGGGGTTCCTGCCTGAGGAGAGCTACAGTCATCACTGTGGATAACGGTTGCTTGCTCTTTCCCTCTCCCAGAGGCAGCACCGAGGACTCGGTCGTCGGTTCCTCTCCGGGGATGTTGTTGATTGCGTCTGGCTCAGGTTTGCGTGGGTCGCCTTTGGCCTCATTCCCCTAGCGGCATGGGCGAAAAGGGACAGCTGGACGCTTACTGGCTGTGGGCAGGAGCTGCTGCGGCTGAAGCTGGAGTGGCCAGAAAAAGGTAAAGCAGCTGAAGAATAAAATAAAGAGAATCCAGCTGGCAGCTGCCTCCAGCTGCAGGCAGGAGCCAGCCTGCCTCACCAGGTGAGGGAGGATCCCTTTTAGCGTAGTCCTCAGCAGATCCGATCACCAATGTGCACCGCACGGTACGTCTGTACGCGTAACCGAAAGCACGCTATAGCCATGCAGAGTGTGCGCGTGTGAGGCTATGTATCTGGTAAGCCTCGTATTGTAAGAGCTGTGAGACACTGATTTATTCTCTCAGGTGGATGACAGTCAAGCGACCGCAGCTACGGAGGAGGAAGGAGACAGAGAGGGAGAGACGAAGATGCGTCTGAACTGTGAAATTCTCCAGCAGCTCTGAGAGCGGGAGCTGCGGTGAGTCCTGGAGCCTCGAGGCTGTAGTTCCTCTTCTGCATCCCGGTCCCTCCCTGCCCCCCCGTTCTCTTTCTCTTACTGCGGTCATTTTTTTTTTTTTCTTCTCTGCATCTCTCCCTCTCTCGTTCTCCAAGTCCCCGTCTTTATCTGTCATTATACTTTTCCGGTTTCTTTTTTTCTCTGCGCTTCTATCCTGTTCCTTGCCCTCTTTTTCATCCTCTGTCTCTGTACTGCAGTCCATCACTAGTTTTGTCTTTCTCCCTCTATCTATCTGTCTTCCTATCCCAATTTCTTAAATTTCTCCCCGTCTGCCTGTTAGCCCTTCACAGTTCCTACCCCCCCCACCTCCATCTGTCTCCATGTCCCTATTTTTTAATTCCCCTCTCTCTGCCCTGTATTCTAGATACATTTTTCCTTTCTTAGATTCTCTTGTTCCTATGTTTTCATTTCTTCCCTCTCTGTCCCATGGCCCATTTTTGTCTGTATCGTTCTTTCTCTGTCTGGCTCCCTGTCCCTATTCTTTAATTCCTCTGTCTCTCCCCTTCAGCTCATCGAGTTTTTTTGGTATTTCTGTTTATCTCTGTCCATATCACAGTCACCTTTTTTAAATCCTCCCTCTCTGCCCTGTGGCCCATCACTATTCTTTGTTTTTATCCATCTCCATCTGTCTGGTTCCCTGTCATTTCCTCCTCTCGGGCCTGTAGCCCATCGCTAATTTTTTTCCTCTGTGCCTCTCTCTCTGTGGGTCCCTTTCCCTATTTTTCAATCCCCCTTCTCTGCCCTGTAGCCGATCGCTGTTGTATTGGGTTTACGCGGTAAGGTTTTGTTAGCTGGGGCGGGGCAGGGGCTGCAAGGGTGGGTTCTGTGAGAAGGGACCAGGAGTCGCCCTCATGTCGGGCACAGCCAGTTCCGTCTCTGAGACGGATCTGCTGCCGATCGAAGCTGAGCCCATCAGCAACGCTGGTAACGCCTCTGTGATGGACGTTTAAGAAGGGCTAAAAAATGCTGTGCAGAAGCTGCGATAGAGGAAATGTGAGTGTTAAAGAGCCCTGCAGACATCAAGGTCAGTGAAGACGGAGCGGGAGGAGGTACTCCAGGCACCGGAGCAGAGATTCCCCTGCAGCCTGTGGTCGAAGAACACGGTGACGCAGGTTGTTCTCCTGCAGCCCGTGGAGGTCCACGGTGCAGCAGACGTGCACGTGCAGCCTGTGGAGGACCCCACGCCGCAGCGGGTGGATGTGCCCGAAGGAAGCTGTGACCCCGTGGAGAGCTAGTGCTGGAATGGGCTTCTATCAGCACTTGTGGCCCCGTGGGAGGGACCCCATGCTGGAGCAGAAAAAGAGCGTGAGGAGGAAGGAGCGGCAGAGATGACGTGCGATGAACTGTTTGCAACCCTCGCTCCCTGTCCCCCTGCATTGCTCGGGGGGAGGATGTAGAGAAGTCGGGAGCGAAGATGAGCTTAGGAAAAAAGAATAGGGCGGGGGGAAGGTGTTTTTTAGATGATCTTATTTCTCTTTATCCTACTCTGATTTTGATTGACAATAAATTAAATTAATTTCCCCAAGTCGAGTCTGTTCTGCCTGTGATAGTAATTGGTGAGTGATCTCTTTGTCCTTATCTCAATCTACAAGCTTTTTTGTCGTATTTTCTTCCCCTGTCTTGTTGAGGAGGAGGAGCGATAGAGCGGTTTGGCAGGCGGCCAGCCACAGTCAACCCACCACAGTTTTCTTATATCAGCGTCTGTGTCCCTATTTTTTAATTCTTCCCTATGTTTCTTGTACCCCATCGCTCTTGAAACTTTCTTTTAACCTCTCCATCCCTATCTTTTTAATTCTTGCGTATGTTTCTCCAACGCAGTCGCTTTTTAAATTTTCTTGCTACCTTTCCCTCTCTCAGTCTCCCTGACCTAATTTTAATTTCTTGCTGGTTTCCTGCACACCATTGCTTTCTAAATTTTCTTTCTACGACTCCCTCTGTCCATTTCCTTGTTTATAATTCTTAATTCTTCCTTTTCTGTCCTGTATCCTGTTGCTTTCTGCACTTTCTTTCTACATCTCCCTGCCCCTATTTGTTAGTTCTTGCCTATCTTTCTTGTACCCTGTTGCTTTTTAAAAGTTTCTTTCCACTCTACCTTTGTCTGGCTCCTTGTTTCTATTTTTTATTTCTTGCTTATGTTTTTTTTCCCCTATCACTTTAGAATTTTTCCCCGTCCCTTGTCTTGTCTCTGTTTTGTCCCGCTGGTTCCTTCCGCCTCTCTCTCCCGCTCCCCATCTCTCTTATTTTTTCCTCCCTCTCTCCGTCCCTGTTGTTTTCTGCAATCTCTCTGCTCTCCTCTCTCTACACAATTGTCCTCCTCCCCACCCCTCTCTCTTTTGCAGTGTCCTGTTTTCTGGCTCCCTGTACCACAACTCTTCTCTATGTTCTTCTGTCCTTCGTCCTGCTTTTCTCTTCCCTTTTCTTCCTCTTTCCCGCTGCATTTGCACACCGAGCCTTGCAGCCAATTCACTGCTGGGATTTCTTACGTGCATTAACGAATAAGCTTTTCCTGGCCTTCTCTGTGCCCCTGGATATGTTTGCAGCCCCTGGGGCAGGGCTCGTGGCTGGGGACAGATGCAGGGGAGAGGGTGATGGGCTGTGGCACTTTGCCAATGGCCCCTGCTCCCGATGGGCTCCAGCTGGGGCTGGGGCAGCCTAGGTGTGGCCAGTGAGGCTGAGAATGGGCTGGGCTAAGGGGCTCTTGCTGTAAAGGGGGCTGCCTGGGCACCCCTGCCCGAGGGAACCGACGAAGGGAAAACTGGCTGTGGAGGGAATCCGAGGGGGTCCCAGAGGCAGCTGCCTCCAGCAACGAATGGCCGGTGGCGAGAAAGGATCCTGCCAAGCCGCCCTCGACAGAGCAGACGCCAGCATACGGTGCTGGGAGCTCGTTGTCTCCGCTACGTGCGTGAGCCACCGTGTGTCGAGGAAGCCTTGCGGATGAGGAGCATCTGGGCGTCTGCTGCGTGCTGCAGAACGGGTGAGGGTCGGGCTGGCGGCACTGCAGAGGAGGAAGGGGCAGATGCAGAGGGGTAAGCGTCAGGGCGGTGAAGGTCTCCTGCCGGCACCGGGAGCTGCGGTAAGTTGCGTGTCCTCCCCTCTGCATCCTGGCCCATCTCTGCCACCCTTCTCCAGATGTCTGCCTGCCTCCTTCCTCCGTCTCCCTCTCTGCCCGCCCACCTACCTGTATGGCTCCCCCAAACTTGTTATTGTGCTTCCAACTCTGCCCAGTACCCTCTTGCCTTTTAAACTGTTTCTATGTCTCTCTCAAACCAGCTCTGTCTCTGTTTTTTTTTAGTTTTTCTGCTTTGCTTTGTACCCCAATTACTTTTAAAATTTCATTTCTCTACCTACCAGTATCTGGCTTCCTGACTCTGTTTTTTCATAAATACCTGCTTCCGCTCTGTACCCCATAGCTTTTCAAAGTTTCTTTCTACGCCTCCCTGTATTTGGCTCCCTTTTCCTATTTTTTATTTCTTCTCGCTCTTTCCTTTATCCCATCATCTTAAAAATTTCATTTATACACACATCTCTCTCTGTCTCTTGCCAGCCTTATTTTTTAATTCTCACCTATGTGAATTGTATTCTGTCGCTTTTTGAAAGGTCTTCCTATTTCTCCCACTATCTTCCTTCCCATCCCTATTTTAAAAGTTTTTCCTGTGTTTCCCTTTACCTGCCGCTTTCTAGTTTCTCCTTCTATGTATCCCTCCTTCGTCTCCCTGTCTTTATTTCTTAATGTTTTCCTACCTGTCCTGTACCCCGTCACTTTTTAAGTTTTATTTCCATGTCTCCTTCTATCTGGCTCACTATCCCTATTTTTTAATTCCTCCCTTTAGCCGGGGAAGGGTCTGCCCAGGCATGCCTGCCTGAGGGAGCTGAAGAAGGTGAGCTGCCTGAGGACAGAATCCGAGAGGGTCCTGCCGGCAGCTGCCTGCAGCACGGAACGGCCGCTGCCCGCGGCAAGGAAGGATCCCTCCGAGCCGTCTCCGACAGAGCGCACCACCGGCACACGGTGCTGGGAGCTCTGTTCCTCCGTCGGCCGCACGTGCGAGCCGCTGGGAAGCCTTGCGGCAGCGGAGCGTTGAGGCGCCTGCCGCCGAGGCAGAGAGAAAAGCGTCGGGGTGGTGAAGGTCTCCCACTGGCGCCGGGAGCTGTGGCGAGTCACGCTTTCTCTCTCGTGTGTCCCGGTCCATCTCTGCCGCCCTTCCCTAGGTCTCTGCCTGCCTCCCTGCCCGTCCCTGCTTCTGTCTCCCTCTCTGCAGGCCCACCTACCTGTCCGGCTCCCAAAACTTGTTACTCTTCTGCCAACTCTGCCCTGTACCGCTTCACCTATTAATTTGTTTCTAAGTTTCCCTCTCTGTGTCTCCCTGTCCTTATTTTTTAAGGTTTTCCTATGTTTTCTATATCCCGTTACATTTTAATTTCTCTTTGTACGTTTCCCTCTCTCTGGCACCCTGTCGCTATTTTTTAATTCCTCCCTCTATCCTGTACTTAAATGCTTTTAAAATTTTCTTTCTATGTTTCCTTCTATCCATCTCCCTGTCCCTATTTTTTAATTGTTTCCTGTGTTTCTGGTACCCCATTGCTTTTAATGTTTTCTCGTTGTGGTTCCTTCTATCCATCTCCCTGTCCCTGTTTTTTTAATATTCCTGTGTTTCTTGTACCCAATCACCGTTTTTTTTTTTCTACTTTGTCCTCTATCCATCTCCCTGTCCCTGTTTTTTTAATATTCCCTTGTTTCTTGTACCCAATTGCCGTTTTAGTTCTTTTTTTATGTTGTCCTCTATCCATCTCCCTGTCCCTATGTTTTAATTCTTGTCTATGTTTCTTGTACTCGGTTGCTTTTTAAAATTCCTTCTATGTCTCTCTCTATCTGGCCCGTCTTGATTTTTTAATTATTCCTTATATTTCTTGTACCCTATTGCTATTTAATTTCTCTTTCAATAATTCCCTTTTTCTGGTTTCTTTTCCCTAAATTTTAATTAGTCTCTTTCTTCCGAATATCTTCTCACTTTTTAAATTTTCTTTCAATATTTCCTTCTATTCTCATCCCTGTTCCTACTTTTTAATTCTTTCCTGTGTTTCTTGTAGCCTGTCGCTTTGAAAAATTTCTATGTCTCCCTCTATCTGATTCCCTGTCCCTATTTTTTAATTCTTCCCTCTCTGCCCTGTTCCCAGTTGCTTTAAAAATTTTCTTTCTATACCTCCATTTATTTAGTTTCCTGTCATTTTTTAATTTTTTCCTGTCTATACTATAGTCTGTCAATTTTAAATTTTGTGTCTATGACTGCTTTTCTGCAGTTCACCGTCTTCATCTTCTAATTCTCTCCGGTCTGTCCTGTACTCTATCGCTTCTTCAATTTTCTAACCTGATAAATAGGTTATCAGGCTCCCTATCCGTATTTTTTAATTCTGTGCCGTGTTGTGTTTCCTGTTGCTTTCTAAATTTACTTTTATGTGTGTGTCTATTTTTTCCCCATTCTTATTTTTAAATTTATTCTTGTCTTTCCTTAAAGCCGTCGCATTTTAAATTTTCTTTCTGTGTCACAGTTTATCCGCTTTGCTGTCCCTATTTTTTATGTTTTCCTGTCTCTCCCGTACTTGTCGCTTTTAAAATTTTCTTTCCGTGTCTACTTTAACGAATTTTCTATCTGACATTTTAGTTTCTCGTCTATCCTGTACCCTGTTGCTTTTGAAATTTTCTTTGTGCGTCTCTCTGTACTTTTCTCCTTATTCTTATTTTGTAACTTTTTCTTGTTGTTCCTTAATGCCTCTGCTTTTATAATTTTCTTCCTATGTCTCTCTCTATCGCCCTACCCTTGTTTTAAATTTTTTTCTTGTTGTTCCTTAATGGCTTTGCTTTTTAAATTTTCTATGTCAATTTTAATCCAGTTCTGTTCCCATTTTAAGTTTTTTTTCATGCTTGTCCTTTACCCAGTCACTTTAAAAATTTTCTTTCTATGTCTACTTTAACCAAATGACTGTATTTATTTTTCAATTTTTTCCTGCCTGTCCTAAACCCCATCGCTTTTTCGATTTCCAGTCTATGTGTGTTTTTATCAAGCTCCCTATCCCTATTTTTTGATTTATTCTTGTCTGATGTGTACCCTGTCACTTTAAAAATTATATTTCCATGTCTGTCTCTATTTTTTACCCTATCCTTATTATTTATTTTTTTCTTGTCTTAATGCCATCGCTTAATAAATTTTTTCCTATGTCAACATTTATTATGTTTGCTGTCTTATCTGTTCCCCGACGCTTTTTAAATTTTCTTTCTATGTCTCCGTTTTTCTAGTTTTCTGTCCCCATTTTAAATTTTTTTTCCGTGTTTTCCACACCACAACTTTTAAAATTTTATTTCTGCACGTGGTGGTTTTGGAGGGGATAGCGTTAGTTTTCTTCACGGTAGCTGGTACGGGGCTACGTTTTGGATTTGTGCCGAAAACAGCGTTGTTAACACAGGGACTCGGCAGTTATTGCTGAGCGGCGCTTACGCAGCTAGGGGCTGTTCCGCTCCTCGCCCCGCCCCGCCCGTGAGCAGGCTGGAGGTGCACGAGAAGGTGGGAGGAGACACAGCCAGGACAGCTGACCCCACCTGAACGAAGGGATATTCCAGACCCTATGACGTCATGTGTAGCAATAAAACTGGGGGTGGAGGTTTGCGGGGGGGCGCTGCTCGGGACCGGCCGGGCATCCGTCTGTCGGTGGTGAGCAATTTTTGTCATTTGCATCTCTTGTTTGTCTCAGGTTTTATTTTCCTCTCTTTTTGTTGTTTGTTCCCCCCCCCCCCATCTTTTAAACAATTTCTTCTTAATTATTAAACTGTTTTTATATCAACTCTTGCGTTTCTTTCTCACATTTATCCTTTTGATTGTCTCCCCATTCCGCTGTGGCAGAGCGAGCGGGCAGCTGTATGGTGCTCAGTTGCCAGCCAGGGTTAAACCACGACCTTGCGTCTACATTTCTGAAGCTGTCAATGGTTATTTTGTAAGTATTTGCTGTCTGTCACCTACCCCGTCCCTTTTCAAAATTTCTAATTTCTACTTTTATCCAGTTTGCTATCTTTATTTTTCAATTTTTTCCTTTATTCGGTTTCCTCTCCCCATTTTAATTTTTTTTTCCATTTTCCTTACCCAGTCATTTTTAAAATTTTCTTTTTATGCCTCTGTTCATCTCATTGCCTTTCCCTTGTTTTTAATTCTTTCTTGTTGTGTACTCTGTTGCTTTTAAAATTTTATTTGTATATCTCCATTTATCTAGTTCCCTGTCCATTTTTTTCCTCACTGTGTTTCCGGTAGCCTATCGCTTTTTATTTTCTCTTTTGAACCTCCCTCTGTAAAGCTTCCTCGAACAATTGTTAAAATTTCCTGCCTCTCTCTCCTGTTCCCTTTCTAGTTCTCAGTCTATCCATCTTATGTGCTCTCTTTTTTAATTCTTTCCTGTGTTTGTCACTTTTTAATTTCTCTATGACTGCCTCTATCCAGCTTCCTGTCCCTCTTTGTTGTTGGTGTTTTTTTTTTAAAACCTTTCTGCTTTGTTCCCCTTTTGTAGTTTTCTACATGTCTCGCTCTATCCAGTTCTCCATCACTGTAAAATGACACCCCCACCGTCCCTCTCTCTCCTGTCTGTGTCTGTCCTGTCTCATTCTCTGTCCCTCTCTGTTGTTTCTGTTGTCCCGCTCGGTTCCTCCCCTCTCTCGCCCCTGCTCTCTGACCCACCCCCCCCCGCCCTTATTTATTGCTCCATCTCCTCATCCTCCTCCTTGCTGCGCTCCATTTCTGTCTCTCTCATCACCCGTGTGCGGTTCCCCGTCCCTCTCTTGTTTCCTGTATCCCAGTTTTTGGCTCCCTGTCCCATACCTGTTGTCTACCTTCCTCTGTCCTTCCTCCTGCTTTCTTCTTCCCTCTTTTCCCTCTGTCCTGCTGCCTTTGGATTCTGAGACTTGGAGCCAACTCGGTGCTGAAATTTTTGATGCGTGTAAAGAAACAAACCTTTGCTGCCTCCTTTGTGCTCCTGGATGTATTTCCAGCCGCTGGGCTCTGGGCAAGTGGCTGTGGTTGGGTCCAGGGGAAGGGGTGATGTGCTGTGGGGCTGGGGCCATGGCCCCTCTTCCCGATAGGCTCCAGCTGTGGGCTGGGGCCGCCCAGGTGGAACCCATGAGGTGAGAATGGGGCTGGGCCAGGGGTTTAAAAAAGCTGCAGGTGGGGATGGGTCAGGGCAGCCCCCTGTGGTCCCTGTGAGGCTGAGGATGGGGCTGGCCCTGCTGTGCTAAGGGGCTCTAGCTGGGGAGGGGGCTGTCTGGGCACGCTTGCCTGCAGCACCCGGCCGAAGAGTGAAACGAAGAGGCTTCCGCAGGCAGTTGTCTCCGGCAAGGAACAGCCCATCCCTGCAACGAGGAAGGATCTCTCCCAGCGATCCCCGACAGAGCACGCCACCAGCACACGGTGCCAGGAGCTCGGTGCCTCTATTGGCCGCACGTGTGAGCTGCCATGAGTCTGGGAAGCCTCATGAGAGGATCGCTCCAGCCCCTGCTCTTAGGTGGGTGAGGGGTCGGGCAGCCGGCACTGCAGAGAAGGAAGGGACAAGGGCAGAAAGAGAAGCCTCAGGGCAGTAAAGGTCTCCTGCCAGTCTCCAGCAGCTGCGGCGAGTTGTGCGTCCCGTCTCGTGTGTGAGGGCCCGTCCCTGCGGTGCTTCTCCAGACCTCTGCCTACCTCCTTGCTCATCCCTGCCTCCGTCTACCTTTCCAGCTGCCCGGCTCCCTAAAGCTTTTTGCTCTTTTGTCAGTACTGTTCTGTACACCGTCGCCTTCTACATTTCTAGCTCCCCACCTGCTATTATTTCATTTTTTCCGTGCTGCCTTCTTCCCCATTGTTTGTGCAAATTGCATTTCTAGGTCTCCCTCTAGTCAGCATGACCCATCTCTCTTTTCAGTGACTCCCTGTGCTCTGTACCCTGTTGCTCTTCCAATGTCTTTTCCCTGTGGCTCCCTCTCCCGATATTTAACTCCTTACCCATACGGCCAGTATCCCGTTGCTTTCTAAATTTTCTCTCTCTGACTCCAGTTATCCAGTTTCCTGTTCGTGTTTTTAAGTTCTTCCCTCTACTTCATCACTTTTTAAATTTTGTTTCAATGTCTCCATTTATTTAGTTTGCTGACCCTATTTTTTTTTCCTCTCTGTTCTTAATTTCTTTGCTTTATATATTTTCTATGTCTCTGTTTTAGTTTGCCGTCGCTACTTTCTAATTTTTTCTCATTTTCTTAATCTCTGTTGCTTTTAAAATTTTCTGTCTGCTTTTATTCCATTTGCTGTCTTTTTTTTTTATTTATTTCTTGTGTTTTCTTAGTGCAGTCACTTTCAAAATTTTCTTTTAATGTCTCTGTTTCAGTTTGGTGTCCCTATTTCATAATTTTTTCCTTTATTTCCCTAATGCCTATCACTTCTTAAATGTTCTATGCCTACTTTTATTCCCTTTGTTGTTTTCTTTCTTTTGTGCCGTTGCTTTTTATATTTTCTTTCTATGGCTCCGTTTTAGTTGGCTGTCACGATTTATTAATTTTTTCCTTATTTTTTTAATCAACCTCGCTTTTAAAATTTTCTGTCTGCTTTTATTTGGGTCGCTGTATTTATTTTTTAATGATTTCTTGTCTTTAGTAGTGCCTTCGCTTTGTAAATTTTCTTTCTGCATCTCTGGCTTACTTAGGTGTTGCTACTTTTTAATTTTTCCCTTTATTTCCCTAATGCCCCTCGCTTTTTAAATGTTCTATGTCTACCTTTTTCCCTTTGATGTATTTATTTTTAATTATTTCTTGTCTTTCATTAGTGCCCTCGGTTTTATATTTTCTTTCTACATCTGTTTTAGTTTGCTGTACCTATTTCATAATTTTTTTCTTTTATTTCCGTAATGCTTGTTGTTTTTTAAGTTTTCTTTCTATGTCTACTTTTATGCTGTTCCCTGTCGTGAATTTTAAATGATTGCTTGTCTTTCCTTAGTACTGTCGCTTTGAAAAGTTTTTGTCTATGTATGTCTTTTAGTTCACTGTCGCTATTTTTTAGTTCTTTCCTCTCTTAATCCATCGGCTTGAAAAATTTTCTACTTTTGTCTTGTTCGTTGTCTTGATTTTCAAATTGTTTTCTCTTGCTTTACTTATTGCCATGACTTTTAAAATTTTCTTTCTACGTCTCTGTTTTAGTTTGCCGTTGTTATTTTTTAATTTTTTCCTCATCTCCTTCATTTTTCTTTCTTTGTACCCCTATTCCGTTTGCTGTTTTACTTTCTTCATTATTTCTTGTCTTTCTCTAGTGCTCTCGCTTTTAAAATTCTTTCTATCTCTGCATATTCATTTGCTACCAATATTGTTTAATTCTTTCCTCCCTTAATCCCTTGACTTTTAAAATGTTGATTCAATGTCTACTGTTATCTACTTTGCTGTCTCTGTTTTCAGTTTTTTTCCTATCTGTCCTGTACCTCATTGTTTTTAAAATTTTCCTTCTATGCCTGCTTTTGCGAAGCTTCCTATCTCTGATTTTTATGTTTCCTGCCTGTCATGTAACCTGTCACTTTAAAAATTTACTTTTTATGTCTCTGTTTATTTAGTTCATTCTCCCTGTTGTGTTTTTTTTTTTTTTTACTTCTCATAGTCCTTGTTGCTTTTAAAATGTTCCATGTCTACTTTTATGCTGTTTGATGTCTTTAGTTTTCAATTACTTCTTGTCCTTCCTTAGTGCTGCCTTATTTAAAATTTTGGTTTATGTCTCTGTTCTAGTTCGGTGTCCCTATTTTTTAATCTTTTCATTTCTTAATCCTTGGCTTGTAAACCTTTGTTTCTATGTCTACTTTTATCTACTTTGGTGATCCTATTTGAAAGTTTTTCCTGACTGTCCTGTATGTCATTGCTTTTTACATTTTCTTTCCGTGACCTCTTTTATCAACAGGCCTATCCTTATTTTTTATTTCTTTCCTGTCTCTCATTTAACACGTTGCTTTTAAATTTTCTTTGTGTGTCTGATTTTCTTGAGATCATTGTCTGTATTGTTTCTTATTTCTCTTGTTTCCTTAGTGCCCTTGCTTTTTAAACTTTCTGTCTGCGTCTTGGCTTATTTAGTTTGCTGTTCCTATTTTTTTTAGTTCTTTTCTCTGTTAATTCCTTGGATTTTCAAATTTTGTTTTTATGTCTACTTTTATCACGCTCCCTATCCCTATATTTTATTGCTTTCCTGTCTGTCATGTACCCCCTCGCTTCTAAAATGTACTTGCTATGTCTCCGTTTTTTGTTTGCCGTCCCTGTTTTTTCATATTTTCCTCTCTTAATCCCATGGCTTTTAAAGTTTTTTTTACATGTACTTTTTTTTTCATTTTCTGTCTATACTTTTTAATCTTTTCTTCTCAATCCCCATCGCTTTTAAAATTTACTTTCTATGTTTGTTTATTTAGTTCACCGTCATTATCTTTTTTTTCTTTACTTCCTTAATCCCTGTTGCTTTTGATATTTTCTGCGTCTCCTTTTGTCCAGTTCACTGTCTGAATTTTTTTTTCTTGTCTGTCTTTTATGCGTTTGCTTTTCAAATTTTCTTTTTGTCTGCATTTTTGTTCGTTGTCCTTATTTTTCAAATTTGTTTTCTTTCTTAATCCTCTTTTTTTAAATGCCCTTTTTTGACTACTGTTATCCTGTTCACGCTCTTTATTTTTTAATTGTTTCTTGTCTTTCCTTACTATCATCGCTTTTTAAATTTTCTTTCTATGTCTACTTTTATCAAACTCCCATCCCTGTTGTTTAATTAGTTCTCATCTGTCATGTAGCCTGATGGTTTTTTGTGGAGAAGAATTAAGAGGTGGCCTAATGAGTACCAGCTGATTCAAGAACAGAAACAGGTGAAGGGAATTGTGAGCAGACATGTGATCGTTGCCGGAAGGAAGATATAAGAGAGGCAACAGAGAGAGACAGAGGGAGAGAGGTGCAATGAATGGAGAGAGATGGTAGGGCTGCCCTGTTATGATAAAGGCTGTACATGTATGCTGCAACAAATGGCGCCCGAACAGGGACTGAAAGAAGAAAACCTGAAGAAAGAGGGTCTTGGAGAAAGAAAATAGAAATATCCAGTGGTGAGCCCCGCTGAACTGCAAAAGCTGTTGAAAAGAAACAGGAAAAAAGCCATTGAAAGGAAATGGGATAGAAGCTGTTGAAAGGAAACAGGAAAAAAAAGCCATTGAAAGGAAACAGGATAAAAGAAAAAAGCCGTTGAAAAGAAACGGATACAGAGGTGAGCAGCCGCGGGGAAGTTATATGAACTTTATACATTAGTCATGGGGCAGTTGGCATCTCAGTAGAAGAACTGCAGACGAGGAAATCTTTGCAACTAGAAGTTCTAGAAGGAATATTGTGTGTATGCAGCTCTGCAGAAGTTGCATCCTGCAGAGCAGGTGTTGCAAAACGTGACTGATTTAGCAATTCTGGAGGGAAAGCCAAAAGATAAGAAAGATTCATTTGAACTTGCGCCAACAGCAGATGAAGCTTTACAGAAACAGAGGCTAAAGATGAACTTGTTCTAGTGAATGTAATGGCAGCAATTCTGGAGGGAAAATCAAAAGATAAGAAAGATTTATTTGAACTTGCGCCAACAGCGGGTGAAGTTTTGCAGCGATAGAGGCTAAAGCACCATTTGTTCCTGCCCTCCCACCCCAAGAAGATCTGCTGCGGGGATTCGTACCCACACACACACACGTATCAGTGATGTTCTAGAGGAAAGTGAACTGTGTGATGGAGAATACGAAAAAGAATTAGAAATATTAATAGGAAAAAGAATTAGAAATGTTAAGTTTGTGTAAGGAGGTATGCAAATCAATAAAAGAATATGGATTATGGAGAATAGGAAAAAGAATTAGATTAAGGAGGTATGCAAATCAATAAAAGAATATGGGTTATGGAGAATAGGAAAAAGAATTAGAAATGTTAAGTTTGTCCACCATATGAGGTGATTAAGGAGGTACGCAAATCAATAAAAGAATATGGGTCACAGGTTTCATTTGAATATGAACTTGTCCTAGTGAACATAATGAACAATTTGGCAATTGAGAACAAAAAAGGGGGTGATGTGGAGAAGAATTCTGGAATTGGGAGTTTCAGATAGGACTGTGTCAATGCTACAAAACCATAAACAAAAAGGGGGAGATGTGGAGAAGAATTAAGAGGTGGCCTAATGAGTACCAGCTGATTCAAGAACAGAAACAGGTGAAGGGAATTGTGAGCAGATGTGATCATTGCCAGAAGGAAGATATAAGAGAGGCAACAGAGAGAGACAGAGGGAGATAGGTGCAATGAGTGGAGAGAGATGGTAGGGCTGCCCTGTTATGATAAAGGCTGTGCATGTATGCTGCAACAGTTTTTCATTTACTTTATATGTCTCCGTTTTAGTTCGCCGTCCCTATTCGTTAATTTTTTCCCTTTATTTCCTTAATCCTGGCGCTTTTAAAATCATCTATATCTACTTTTATCCAGTTCCTGTTTCTATTTCTGAATTCTTTCCTGTATGTCACGAACCATGTTGCTTTTTAAATTTCCTTTCTATGTCTACTTTCATCTAGTTAACTAAAAAAATTTTAATTTTTTTACTCTCATAGTTCTTTTCGGTTTGAATTTTTGTTTCTAGGTGTACTTTAATATCATTTGCTTTCCCTATTTTGTAATTTTTTCCTGTTTCTTGTATCCCATCGCTTTTACAATTTTTGTTCCATGTCTACTTTTATCAAGATGTCTCTGATTTGTCATTGTTTCCTATCTGTCCTGCTTTTAAATTTTCTTTCCTTGTGCATTTTTATCCAGTTTGCTGTCTCTTTTTTTTTTTAATTCATTCTAGTCTGTCCCGTACCTGGTCGCTTTTAGAGTTTTCTTTTTATGTCTCTGTCTAATTAGGTTTTTTTGCTTTTTAATATTTTTTTTTTCTTAACTTCTTCACTTTTGAATTTTTGTTTCTATGGTCACTTGTATGTATTCTTATGTCGGTATTATTTGCTTTTTTTTAATCTGTCTTCTACATTGTCACTTTTAACATTTTCTTGCTGTCTATTTTTATCAAGATGTCTAACCTTATTTCTTTATTATTTCCTGTCTGTCCTGTGTCATGTTCCTTTTAAATTTTTTTCTATATCTACTTTTTTCCAGTTCACAGTCTTTATTTTTTATTTCATTCTAGTTTGTGCCATACCCCGTCGGTTTTTAAATTTTGTTTCTGTGTCTTTGTTGATTTAGTTTGCTCTTCTTGTTTTTTAACTTTTCCTTTATTTCTTTTATCTTGTCGCTCTTAAATTTTTTTTTGCTACGTCTGCTTTTATATAGTTCCTGTCCCTATTTTTTTGTTTCTTCCTCGTCTGTTGTGTACTCTCTCAATTTTTCTATTTTTTTCCTACGTCTCTGTTTATTTTGTCCTCCTTTAGTAACTTTTTTCAATTTTTTAATGTCTACTTTTATCTAGTTTTCTGTCCCCATTTTTTCATTTTTTTCTCCTCTGCCTTGTGCCCTTTTGCTTTTAAAATTTTCTTTCTATGTCTACTTTTATCAAGCTGCCTATCCCTATTTTTTAATTCTTTCTGCTTTGTCACATACTCTGTCACTTCTTAAATTTTCTTTGTCTCTTATTTTTTTTCTCTTCTCTTGGTTCATCCCGAGATTTTAGAGCGTCTCCTCGGCACGCTTTTATCTCTGGAGTGTAATTCATACCCCTCTCGATTTGTCAGAACATCTCTCAGGTCATCCTCTTCCTCAGAGCAGTCTTTTTGTCCTCTCCTCCATCTCGCTCGCCTCCAATGGGTCAGCATCTCCCTCATGACGTCGGTACTCTGTTCAAACCCCTTTCGGAGTACCTTTGTGCCCTCGAGCAGTCTCTCCGGTCGCCTCAGCACCCCTCTATTTCTGTCACGATGCTTCCTGCGAGCATCCTTGTGTTCCATGGCCAACTTTTAGTTCTGCAGCGGGCTTTGTGTCTTTCTTATTCAGACATAACTCTCCCTCAGGCTTTTGCTTTGTGTCCCAGAGCCGCCTTCTGTCTCTCTTTTGCTCTCGGCACCCTTCTTCTCCCATCATCGTACCTCCTGAGGCCTTCCTCGTGATCCAGAGCCCTCTTTTGGTTCTGTAGCGCACTTTGCACCCTTATCGCTCGCTGAGAACCATTCCCGATGCCACCTTTCTTCTCCAGAACAGTCGGATTGTTCTCTGCGCTAACTAGGATACTCTGTTTGGTCCCTGGTCCCCTGAGGACATCTGTAGTCTGTTCAAATCCCCTCTGGACTTCATCATCATGTCCTCGAGCCTTCTGCTACTGTCACAATGCCTCTCAGGTCTTAGATATTCCCCGCAGCACACTTTTAGCTCCATAAGCACCCTTTGGGCTCCTCATGTTACAATTGTGCCTCTACTAAGATCTCCGTTTCCAAAATAGAGCATTCTTTTTCTTCTCTATGCCATTTAGGATGCCTCCCAAGACCTGCCTTGGGCTCCGCAGCATTTTGGTAACGCTTGACCTCCCTTTCGATCTCTTTTATTCCTCTGTGGTCCCAGTCACCTTGCCTCCCGAGACCTTCTTTGTGTCCCACGGTTCTGTTTTAGCTCTGTAATGGCCTTTGATCCTCTCTAGTTACCTCGAACCCTGTTCTTGGGTTTGTTTGAGCTTCAGAGTACGTCCTCTGTGCCATCTAGGGTGCCTCTGTTTGGTTCCTGGCCTCCTGAGGACATCTGTAGTGTGTTCAGATCCCCTCCGGACTTCTTTCTTGTGTCCCTTAGCCTTCTTTGGTCTCTCTGGCCCAATCGGGACCCCTCCAATGGCGTCACGATACTTACTGATGCCTTCGAGATTACCCTTAAAAAAAAAGTACACTTTTAACTTTGTAGCCGACCTCGCACCTCTCTCATTTCATCAGAAAAATTCCCATGTCTGAATCTGTGACCCAGCTCAGTCATTCTGTCCTCTCTTTCTTCTAGCCATGCCTCTATTCATTCCCTGGCCCTCTGATGACATGTTTACTCACTTCACACCCCTTCTGGATTTGATCATTGTGTCCCTAATCCTTTTTCTATCTCTCTGGCTTGCTCAGGACATTTTTTCTCCCAGTCACGATGCCTCCCGAGACCTTCCTTGTGCTCCATGTGCATCTTGTAGCGCTTTGAGCAGTAGAGCTCTCGTTTGTTTCTATACGCTATCTAGGATTGCTGTGTTTAGTCCCTGGCTGCCCGGGACCATCTGTACGCTGCTCAGATGATAACCCGCATTTCTCTTTGCCATCCCCAAGCCTTCTTTTGTTCACCAGCCCCCCTCAACACCCCTCTCCTCACAGTCACTCTGCCTCCTGAGACCCTCATCGGTTTCCACGGCACCTCGTAGCATTTTATCTCCCTTTTAATCTCTCTTGTTTCGTCAGAGCCTCCCGTCTGTCTTTGCTATGCAGCGCTCACTTATCTTTCTGCCGTCGAGGGTGTCTTCGTTCTGTTCCTCTTTCTCTGTCACCTGTAGTTTGCCTAGATGCCCTCCTGAGACTGCAAGGCCCTCGCTGTGTTTCCAAGCCTTTTTGTTTTAACCTGCTCCCTCCTAATTCCTCTACTCTCTATAACAATGTCATCCGAGTCCTTTCTTGTAGTCCGCAGCACTCTCATAGCACTTTAGTTCCCTTTCGATTTTGTTTTTGTGCGCTTCACAATGCTCTTATCTTACTCTCTGCCACTTAGGATGCCTTCATTCAGTTTCCAGCCCCCTGATGACCTCTGTACTTCGTTGAAATCTGCTTCAGAGTTTCTCATTGTTACCTCTGAGGCTTCTTTGGTCTCTCAGGCCCCATCAGTACTCTTGCGCTCCCTTTGCCGAGCTCTCATGAGACATCCCCTACGCCCCAGAGCACCGTTCTAGCGCGGGAGGGCACTTTGCACCCCTTTTTTCACCTCAAACCCTTCCTGAGTCAGCCTCTGGTACCCCGGTAGGTCTTTCTGTCCTCTCACCAGTTTGGCGTGCCTCCCTTCGTTCCCTGGTCCCCTGAGAACATCTGTAATTTGTTAAATTCGCTTTGGAGCTTGTTGCATTCCCAAGACTTCTTTGGTCTCTCTGGACCCTTTGAGATCTCTCTAATTCCTGCGACAATGCCTCTTGTTCTGTCAGAACCTTTGCTGAAACCTTCTTTGTGCTTCACAGCAGCGTGTTTGTTTTCTGTTTTATAGTATGTTTCTGTTTGGCATCTGATACCCCAAGACGACTATTGTCGGCTCAAATATCCTTTTAGAGTTTTCCAGAGAAGGTGATAGCCTTCATCTGTTGTGATGGACACATCTCCTGAGATTGTTTTTGTTGCGTTTTGCAACTTTTTTTTGTTTTAGCTACTTAAGTAATAATTAAGCTGTTTCATACAGCTTTTGATACATTTTTTGTATTTCTATGGTGTTTTCATGTTTTCTGTCCTTTGGGACTCATCTAGTTTTATTAAGGAAGTCAGCTGGAGACACCGTTGAGATGATTCTGAATTATCAGTGATTTACACTAAATAATTTACTTTTTCACCAGAGATTTTTTTGAGTAGTGATTCTTATGGGATCTAATTATGCTTTGTCATTCAGTCCTATCCAGAACATAGTTCTGGTAGAAATTAGGTAACGTACATGGTCTTGCTGGAAATGAAATATAACCTCTTAACACTTTCTTTTTTTTTATAGGAAACTAACACACATAACTTTTGATGTTTTCATTGTATTTTATAAGTTACTTTCCTGTGTAGCTTAGTGTACGATCTCTGTTTTTTTTATCTACGCCCCAGAAAAATGAAGTTTCATTCCTTACCCTGTCACATCGCTGATGCAATACATGTACTTGCAGTAAAAGAGCAGGTATCGTCATTTCCAATAAGGGTCGCTTCCTCTGGTGCTTTGTATGCTGTAAACTTAAAGCAGATGAGAAAACTCTTTGCTGCTCCTCCAGCCGCCTTTATTCTTTCTGGCAATTCGCCCCTCCCCTTTCCCAGGTGATTGTGGGAAGGGTGGTGGGCGGGGCCCCGAGTATATGAGCCACAGCCTCTGATCAGGGAGCCCATTCTGCTCCTGGGTTTCTTTAGGATTAGTGCTTTTCTGTGCATTCTATTGATTGTAGGTTTCAAATTAAGCTATTTGGGCTAATGTGGTTTTGTGGTTAAGAAAGGAGATGTGTCTATTTGAGGTTTGGATTTCAAGACCAGTCAAGGTTCAGCAGAATATTTGGTAGAAGGTATGTTTGTATGCAGCTTGGTTTTTTTTTCAGGTTAGTAATTATACATTACATTAAATTTACATTCCCTGCTTAGAGTGAACAATATGGTTTGATAATATGGTAGGTTTTTTTTTTTAAGAGCGTTGTTTTTTCCTGAAATTTCTGACATAATTGAACATGGTATCTTAGTCGGTTTCCAGATTTGCTGTATCCTGTGCAAGTTATTTACATGATTTTTTAGTAGTACTGGTGATGAGATTATGTGCTACAGTTTAAAGTGAGTATCTTACGTGTATCTTGGCACGTTATTTTAGCCTTTATCAAGAAAGCAGTAGAAACCTAAGGCATAGTGTCTTTTAGGCTCATTGCCTTTCTGGATTGGCTGCAGAGTACCTTGTTGTTCCTCAAATCTTTGCAGTTTCTGGCAGGTCTCTTGTAGATTATAAGCTTCATGATTTCAGTTAAGTTGCAGGTATGTAGCAGAGCCTGGAGTCTGTGGGAAGACAGAGGATAAGAAATGCTTGCTGAATACAGGTCAAAGGTTAGAAAAGCAGATTTTGAGGAGTGGCTGACAGGGAGGGTTCAGGTGTGCAAATAGATGGTAGGAGCTGTCAGGAAGGAGTGGAGTTCTTCAGGTAAACAGAACGAGTTTCTTAAGTTTTGAGACCAGGGCATGTTTGGGAAAAGGAGCAGGGTTCTAAAGGTGTGACAGTGCTTGTGAGCAGATGGTGTCATGGGCCGTGATTGGGGGGTGGTGAGGTCAATTGTTTGGGTTTTGTGCTTTTGGGGTCTTAGTGCTGCCTGAGTATGTAAGTCAGTCAAAGGGATTTATTAGTTTGTTTTGGTGGTGGTCCCTCTCTTTGGCAAAGCAGTGTAGAACAGCTGTGTGCCTCTCTGCATTTTCCTGAGGTGGGCCCGGCATCAAAGATTATGGTTCCACCATCATTGGAGTCGAACCAACTCTCTGAGCGGGCACCTGATGTGGCAGCTGACCCCAGAGGTGCAGCACGGGACGCGAGCGGAGCCATGTTAGCCTGCTGGGGGAAAGGATGAGTCTGGGATGTGGCCATTGGAGTAGGGGAAAGAAAAGGGAAGGGTGTCTCCTTCTTACAGGTATTAGTGTTTGTCTTTGCCTTGAACATGCTGATGTTGCTGACTTAGCCTGGAAGATAGGAGCGCAAAGCATGGATTGAGAAAGTTAGCAGAGCGAAGAAGTAAGGATGGGGAAGGTTCACTATTCATTATGGTATTTGTATGCATCCAGTTGACTTTGTTTTATTGTTGCTGCAGATGCACAGTAGGGAGCTGGACACCAAAGGGAGGAGGCAAGCAGAGCACCATGAGAAGATAGGTCAGCACGTGACGATGGAGGGAATGTGCTGTTACTAGCTACATTAACTATGCGACTAGATAAAGCTCTGTTTTGAAGGTGTAAAATTAGATGTGAAGTCGGATGTCTGCTCCTGAGCTTGTCGGGCAGGGTGGGCGATGAACACCAAACCATAACAGCAGTTATTTTTGAGGTGTAGAATTGTTTGTGAGCGGGTGACCGTTTCCAGGCATAATGGTCACTTTGTGTCTCTGTTTTTCTAGGTGCTATGGGCGATGTTGGCCATAACATCTGGTGTTAGACTAGGAGCGAGCAGAATGCTATGGCGCTTCTGAGGAGGGCGTTGTTGCGTATGACGTCAGTGTTGACTGGTGCATCGGTGACCGATGGCACTCTGTGTTTGCAGATGAAGAGGATCTGGGTTATCGCAGGGACATCATAGGTAGCCTATGTGGTGTCTGTAAAGGATGGTTTCTGACCCCCAGCCCTCTGAAAGGCAAGTTGAGAGGCCAATAGTATCTTTGTGTGGGTGGTCAGTTGGGTGGGGGAAACCCAGGTGGGGCAGGCAGGGGGTTTAAAATCAGCGTAGCAGAGAAGGCGGTTTGATATGGGGCACATATGGGCAGATAGAGGGTGTGGGGTCCTTAGCACAAAACATGAGTGTTGGCAGGGCAATGCCAGCCTTAGCGTTATTGTGTAGTTTTTGTAGTCTGTTTTCTGTGTCCCATATGATATCTTAATCAAGCCTTGATGTCTCTGTTGTCCCATGTGCATGGCGGGCACATCGGTAGCAGTACCGAGGGTCTCACAAGCCTCCGCTCATCAGAGTAATGCTGATCGTGTTCTTTTTTGAATTTTAAGTCTGACACATGGATCTATCTTGAGTGTATCATATACCAGGTTTATGGATGGTCATCTTTTTGTGGTGGTGCTTAAGGTGGCGTCAGCGCTTGAGAGTGGTCTGTTTTTCCTGATCCCTTTCCTGGGACTGCTTCTCTGTGTCTTTACATTCTTAGGTGTTAAAGCCTGGCTTCTCGCACATCCGTCGTCCAAGTTGCAGACTTAGATTTTTATGATGGGTGACAGAGTCTGAATTTTCTGGGGCTGCTGTAGATTGCTTGTTGCAGCCCTGACCATGTTGTAGCCTGATGGCATCTGTGGGCCAGAGTCACTTTTCTTGCTGAGACTGTTTTGGTAAAGGCTGTAAAGCTCGTATCAGAGCAAATAGCCATTGGCAGCAGGCGACAACAGTAATTTGCTTAGTGTTTTGCGGGTGCCTAGGGGATGACTGGAGCCATCTGGGAGTGGCAGCTAAAGTGCTAGTTGAGCAGATAAAATCTCAAAGGTGTTAAAGCATGTCTGATAGATATATGTTGTTTAATGGCAGACTGCAGTTGGACTCTAGATGATGTTCCTAAATAGAAACAAGATCTCTGGAAATGTTAAGCTATTGCTCTGCATCCTGGTGCGTCATTCAATGTTACTGTTTATGCAGGTGGAGAGGGACGAGCCGCACACCACGGGGTGACGGAGGAGAGCGGAGCGCTGTAAGAAGGTGGCTTGGCCCGTGGTGTCAGAGGCAAGATTTGACTGGTGGCTATACAACTAGAATGTGGTTTAGCTTTTCGGTTTTGTTCTGAAGGAGTGAAGCGATGTGGGATATAGGCACTGGAGCTGAGTCGGGCATAGTAAGCAATGAGTAGTGGGCCTGAAGTAGCTGTTACTTGTCAGATGTCATATTGTTAGTTAAGTCATAAGTGGCCCTTATTGTTTCACTTCCACAGGTGGTACCCGCATCTCAATACAGCAGTCTGAAAATGGCAGAGGCAGCGCAGGCAACTGGCTGAGGTAAAGGTGCGGGAGATGCGTATTGGTGCGCGTGCACTCTCGTCTTGGGCAGTATCTCAGCATGTGTCATTGAGTTTGATTTTGGCAGGTGATGCACTTAGGGTCAGAGGAGCGAAGCAGCACCTTGACAAGCGGTCCCGGAAAGTGAGGCGAGAGTCGGCCGGGTTGGTGTCTGAGAGCGAAGTATCCTGCAGCAATTAAGCGAAGCTTTCACCTTCAGTTTTGTAGGTGCTGTGCGGGCTGCCTTTAGAAATGCATAAGGATTTGAGGTGAGATGGGTAGTAGAGAGGAGGAGCACGGGACAGGTGATGTCTCACAAGCAGAATGATATTTTTGTCTTCTGCAATCTTAGGTGCCACAAGTCATGTCAGCCGCAGCCTTGGACTCTGGAATTGGCGGGGAGTGGGCAAGCGGAACCCCATGACGTGACTGAGAATGAGGGTGTTAAGCAAGACGTTGGCGTCTACAGTCATGATCCTTACTGCTGGTGTACTACAAAGCTAAGTTGGGGCTCCAGTGCCGGAGAGGGATTGCAGGAGCAAGGGGATGGGGTTGGCGATTGCCTGAAGGGTTTTTATAGATGGTGTAGGGCTGGGGCCTGTCTGGGCAGTGTCCCTTTTGGACAGGTAAAGGGAGGTGGCTCCTCTTGGGCGTGATGCTAGTGTGTGCCGGGCAGGGCAGTTCCAGCCTGTATGTGTTGTGTCATTTGTGTGGTCTGTCTTCTGTGTCTTAGGCCTTCCTTGGGTCTTGATGCCCACGTTGCTCTTTGTGCTCGAGGAGCACGGCACGTGCCTGGGTGCCATCCCTAGGGTCCCGAATGCCTGTACTCATTGGCATAGCGCCTATCGGGCGCTTGTTTTCTTGCGTGACGAGCTTAAAGCGCACATCTGTCTGGCTTCTCAGGAGTTTCCGCAAGGCCCTCTTCTGCGGCATCCCTCCCGGCTGTGTGAGCTGCTCTGCTCTCTAGACGTCCATTTTTCATGGACTGGGGTTTCTTCCCCGCATCCTTAAGTTCTTAGGTCTCACTGGCCGGCTTCTTGTGCATACATCCTCTCAGTTCTGAGTGTAACTTCTCGTTGCGGGCCACGATGTTCTGCTCTTTCTCTGGGTTTGCTGTGGAGCTGCCTCATGTCACTGTCACGGTCCCGACAGTCGTCTTGCCCAATGGCGTCTTCTGTCCGGGTGTCATTCTTCTTGCTGAGAGTTTTCTCTCGCCTTTGAGGTGTGGTGTTTGTAGCGTTCCATGCAGTGTCGGTGTGTGCTTGTGTGTGTTTGGCTTGGAGCCGCCCTGCCTGGGGGCGTAGAGTCAGGGGTAGGTGGAATAGCCACAGGAGTTTGTGGTCAGTATGTCGGTATGCCTAGATGGTGGGTGCAAAAGTCGTATGGCCGTCTCGGACGCAGTAGCTGTCGGCGGGTTGTGTGGTCAACTCTTTCAACAGTTTTTTATGGGGATGAGCCCGGGTGAGTGGGAGGGGCTCTTCAGGGGTAGTGAAACAGATTCAATCTGAAAGGCTTGTGTGGGTGGGGCCTAAAGGTTGTGGGTTGGTGTGGGTTTTTTAGTGGCGGGATGTATAGTGGGATTCTAGATGGTGTTCCTAAATGGAAAGGAGTCCTCTGGACTTGTTCCCCTATCGCTCTGCAACTGGGTGACTAGTTCGACACTTTTGTTTTTGCAGATGCAGAGGGACCAGCTGCCCGGCAAAGGGCAATGGAGGAGAGGCGGGCGGATCGCTGTAAGAAGGTGGGTTGGTGTGTGGTATTAGAGGGAAGATGTGACTGGTGGCTATATGATTAACTTTTGGTTTTGTGTTTTTGTTTTCTTTTTTCCTTTTTTAATTTGAAGGTGCAAAACAAGGAGCGATGTGGGATACGGCCACGGGAGCTGACTCGGGCAGGGTGAGTGGGTGAGCACTGATTGGTGGGCTGAAGTAGCGGTTATTTTTCAGGTGTTGAATTGCTGGTGAAGTCATAAGCAACCCTTGTTGTTTGTGTTTTACAGGTGGTGCGCCAACCTCGGCGTGGTGCCTCAAGCTGATGGAGGCCAGGGGCGGCGAGCTGTCCAGGTAAAGGAGTGCAAGACAGGGATTGGTGTGGGCGGGCTGCAGTTTTGGGCCGTATCTCCTCATGTGCCTTTTTGCTTGTTTTTTTTTTTTGCAGGTGCTGCTCCGTGGGGCCCCGCCGCTGCCAAGAGGTCCTTGCAGGTGAGGCAGTTGTGGGCCAGGTTGGTGTCTGATGGGAAAGTATTATATGGCAACTCAGCACAGTGTTTCGGTCTAGTTTTGCAGGTCCTGTGCGGGCTGCCTTTGGCATTGGAGGAGTGTTTGAGGTGAGCTGGGTAGTACAGGGGAGGAGCGCGGGGCTGGTGATTTCCGGCAAGTGCAATGGTAACTTTGTCTGTCGGTATCCTAGGCGTCAGAAGCGACAACGGCTGCAGCGTCAGACTCTGGAATTGGCGGGGAGCAGGTGAGCAGAACCCCATGGCGTATCTGAGGTAGGGGATGTTGTGGGAAGGGTGCCTGTGGATCGATGTGCTGCTGACTGACGGCAGAGTTACCTGTGGATTGGCTTGTCTTTGCAGATGATGAAGAGGAACCTGGATTTATCCAGTGGGCTGGCTGTGGTTTCCCTTGTTGAGGATGGGTTCAGACTTCTGACCCTCCTAAAGCTAAGTTGGGGCACCGGCATGGCACCAAGGGAGGGCGGAGACCGGGTTGGCGATTGCCTGAAGGGGTTTTAAAGATAGTGTAGGGCAGGGGGCTGTCCAGGGACAGTCCCCCTTGGGCAGTTAAAGGGAGCAGGTTACTTATCAGCATGATGTTAGCGTGAACCGGGCAGAGCAGTTCCAGCCTGTGTCTGTTGTTGTGTAGTTTGTGTGGTCTGTCTTCTGTGTCTTAAACATTCCTGGGTCTCAACGTCCTAATTGCTCTTTGCACTCAAGGGGCACAGCATGTGCCTCGGCCACTATCCCTAGGGTCTCAAACGCCCATACTCATCGGCATAGTGCTCATCAGTCTTTTTTCTTGCGTCAAGCTTAAAGCATGGATCATTCTTGTGTCTTGAAGTTTCCGGATGGTCATCTTTTGCGGCATCCTTCCCGGCTGTGTGAGCGGCTCTGCTCTCTAGACATCCATTTTTGCAGACTGGGATTGTTTCCCTGCATCCTTACGTTCTCAAGTCTTGAGGCCAGGCTTCTTGTGTGTACATCCTCTCAGTTTTGAAAGCAACTCCTTGTCACAGGCCATGATGTTCCACTCTTTCTGTGGTGTTGCCATAGAGCATCCTCACGTCACAGCCCTGCAGGTCTTCTTGCCTGATGGCGTCTTCCGTTTAGGTGTCACTCTTCTTGCCAAGAGTTTTCTCTCCTCTTTGAGGCGCATTGTTTGTAGGGTTCTGTATAGTGTTGGTCTGTGCATGTGTGTGTTTGGCTTGGAGCAGCCCTGCCTGGAGGTGTAGAGTCAGGGGTAGGTGGAATAGCCATAAGAGTCTATGGTTAATATGTTGATATGCCTAGACCGTTGAGGCAAAGGTTGCACAGTCATCTCGGATCGAGTAGCCATCAGCAGGTTGTGTGGACAGCTCTTTCAATGGTGTTTTATGGGGAAGAGCAGAGCCGTGTGGGAGGGGCTGGTCAGGGGTAGTAAAGCAGATTGAATCTCCAAGGTGTTAATGCTTATATGTTTGGGCCTTAAAGGTTGTGGGTTGTTTGGGTGTGGTTTTTTTAATGGCAGGATGTATTGTTGGATTCTTAATGGTATTCCTAAATAGAAAGATGACTTCTGGAATTGTTAAGCTATTGCTCTGCAACTGGGTGACTTCTTCGACGTTATTGCTTTTTCAGATGCAGAGGGACAAGCCACGCACCAAAGGGTGACATAGGAGAGGCGAGTGGAGTGCTGTAAGAAGGCGGGTTGTTGCATGGTATTAGCGGGACGATGTGACTGGTGGCTGTATGACTACATTATGGTGTGGTTTTCTTTTATTTGAAGGGTGCAAAGGGAGGAGGAATGTGGAATACAGGCACTGGAGCTGACTCGGGCAAGGTGAGTGGTGATTGGTGGGCTTAAGTAGCGGTTATTTTTCAGGTGTCGTACTGCTGGTGAAGTTATAAGCAAGCCTTGTTGTTTGGGTCTTACAGGTGGTGCACAAACCTTAACATGGCAACCGAAGCTGATGGGGGCTAGGTGGGTGAGCTGTTAAGGTAAAGGAGCGCGAGATGTGTATCGGTGTGGGCAGGCTGCGGTTTTGGGCAGTATCTCAGCATGTGCCTTTTTGCTTGGGTTTCTGCAGGTGCCGCACACAGGCTCGGAGGGGCGACGCTGCTGCATGCTGACGAGGGGTCCGAGAAGGTGGGGTGGTTGTGGGCCGGGTTGGCGTCTAATAGCAAAGTATTGCATGGCAACTCAGTGAAGTGTTTCTCTGTGATCTTGCAGGTGCTGTGCGGGCTGCCTTTGGAATTGGATGAGCATTTGAGGTGAGCTGGGCGGTAGAGAGGAGGAGCGTGGTACTGGTGATTTTTCATAAATGCAATGTTAACTTTGTGTGTCTTTGGTATCTTAGGTGCCACAAGTAATGGTGGCCGCAGCATCCGACTCTGGAATTGGCGTGGAGCAGGCAAGTTCAATGCCATGGCTCTTGTGAGGATGAGGGTGTTGTGGAAGAGAGCGGCATCTATTGTCATGGTGCTTACTGCTGGTATGCTGTTTTGTAGTTGTTGTTTTTTTTTTTTTTCTTCAGATACTGAAGAGGAACCTGGTGATTGCAGGAAAATATCAGCTAGCCAATGTGTTTTTTGTCAAGGATGGATTCAGACCCCCAGCCCTCTGAAAGCTAAGTTGAGGGACGATGGCTGGGGAGGGGGCAAGGAGACAAGGTTGGCAAGTGCAGGGAGGTGCATTTAAAGTTTATGTAGGGCAAAGGGCTGTCCAGGAGCAGTCCCCTTTGGGCATTTAAAAGGAGCGGGTTACTCTTCAGCATGAGGCTAGGGCAGGGCAGTTCCAGCCTGTGTCTGTTGTTGTGTAGTTTGTGTGGTCTGTCTTCTGTGTCTTAGGCCTTCCACAGGTCTTGATGTCCTCTTTGTGCTTGAGGAGCACAGCACACGTGTCTGGCGCCATCTCTAGGATCTTGAACGCCTGTACTCATTGGCATAGCGCCAATCAGGCACTTTTTCCTTGTGTTATAAGCTTAAAGCGTGGATTGGTCTTGTGTCTCGGAAAGTTCTGGACGGTCATCTCTTGCAGCATCTTCCCCGGCTGTGTAAGCAGCTCTGCTCTCTAGCTGCCTGTTTTCACGGACTGAGATTTCTTCCCTGCATCCTTACATTCTCAGGTCTTGAGGCCAGGCTTCTTGTGTGTACATCGTCTCTGTTTAGAGAATAACTTCTTGTCATGGGCCATGATGTTCTATTCTTTCTGGGGTTGCCACAGAGCCGCTTCACATCACTGTCATGGTCCCATGCATTGTCTTGCCAAATGGCGTCTTCCATTCAGGTGTTATTCTTCTTGCCGAGAGTTTTCTCTCCTCTTTGAGGCGCATTGTTTTTAGGGTTCCATGTAGCGTTGGTCTGTGCGTGTGTGTGTGTGGCTTGGAGCTGCCCTGCCTGGGGGTGTAGAGTCAGGGGTAGGTGGAATAGCCATAAGAGTCTATGGTTAATACGTTGATATGCCTAGACCGTTGAGGCAACGGTTATACAGTTATCTAGGACTCAGTGGCTGTTGGCAGGCTGTGTGGACAGCTCTTTCGATAATGTTTTATGGGGATGAGCTGAGCCATGTGGGAGGTGCTGTTCAGGGGTAGTGAAGGAAATTGAATCTCAAAGGCGTTAAGGCTTGTATGTGTACGGCTTAATGTTTGATTTCTAAAATTTGTTTAATGGCAGGAAGTATAGTTGGATTCTAGATGGTATTCCTACATGGAAACAACTCCTCTGCAATTGTTAAGCTATCACTCTGCGTCCCGGTGACTCATTCAATATTGTTTTTGCAGATGCAGAGGGACGAGCAGAGCACTAGAAGAAGGAGGGTTGGTAGGTGTTATTAGAGGGAAGATGCAACTGCTGGCTATATGACTACAATATGGTATTTCTGTTTTTCAATTTGAAGGGGCAAAGCGATGAGCTATGTGGGATATGGGCCGAGCTGAGTCGGCCAAGGTGGGTGGTGATTGGTGGGCTGAAGTAGCGGTTATTTTTCAGGTGTTGTATTGCTGGTGAAGTTGTAAGCAACCCTTGTTTGTGTTTTACAGGTGGTGCGCAAGCTTCAATGTGGCAACCCAAAATGATGGAGGCTGGACAGCTAGTGGCCAAGGTCAATGAGAGGGTGATAGGAAACACTATGGGCAGGCTGCAGTTTTGGGCAGTATCTCAGCATGTGCTTTTTCGCTTGGGTTTTTGCAGGCGCCGCACACAGGCTCGAAGGGGCGATGCTGCCACATGCTGATGAAAGGGCCTGAGAAGGTGAGGCGGTTGTGGGCTGGCTTGGTGTCTAATAGCCAAGTGTTACATGGCAACTCAGTGAAGTGTTTCTCTGTGGCTTTGCAGGTGCTGTGCGGGCCGCCTTTGGAATTGGATGAGCGTTTGAGGTGAGCTGGGTAGTAGAGAGGAGGAGCATGGGACTGGTGATTTCTCACAAATGCAATGTTAACTTTGTGTGTCTTGGTATCTTAGGTGTCAGAAGTAATGGTGGCCGCAGCATCCGACTCTGGAATTGGCGAGGAGCATGCAAGTTCAATGCCACGGCTCTTGTGAGGATGAGGGTGTTGTGGAAGAGAGCAGCATCTACTATTATGATGCTTACTGCTGGTATGCTGTTTTGTAGGTTTTTTTCTTCAGATACTGAAGAGGAACCTGGTGATTGCAGGAAAATATCAGCTAGCCAATGTGTTTTTTGTCAAGGATGGATTCAGACCCCCAGCCCTCTGAAAGCTAAGTTGAGGGACGATGGCTGGGGAGGGAGCAAGGAGACAAGTTTGGCAACTGCAGGAAGGTGCATTTAAAGTTACTTAGGGCAAAGGGCTGTCCCAGGACCGTCCCCCTTGGGCAGATAAAGGGAGCAGGTTACTTATCAGCATGATGTTAGTGTGTGCCAGGCAGAGCAGTTCCAGCCTGTGTCTGTTGTTGTGTAGTTTGTGTGGTCTGTCTTCTGTGTCTTTGGCCTTCTGCAGGTCTCTGTCCTCTTTGCGCTCGAGGAGCACAGCACACGCCTCAAGCGCCATCCCTAGGATCTCGAGTGCCTGTGCGCGTTGGCGTAGCGCCAATAGGGCGCTTTTTCCTTGCGTTACAAGCTGAAAGCGTGGATCTGTCTCATGTCTCAAAGTTTCCGGATGGTCATCTTTTGCGGCATCCTTCCCGGCTGTGTGAGCAGCTCTGCTCTATAGCCATATGTTTTCATGGACTGGGATTGTTTCCCTGCATCTTTACGTTCTCAGGTCTTGAGGCTAGGCTTCTTGTGTGTACATCCTCTCAGTTTTGAGAGCAACTCCTTGTCATGGCTCATGACGCTCTACTCTCTCTGGGGTTGCCACAGAGCCTCCTCACGTCACCGTCACAGTCCCGCAGGTCTTCTTGCCTGATGATGTCTTCCGTCTGGGTCTCATTCTTCTTGCCGAGATTTTTCTCTCATCTTTGAGGCATGCAGTTTAGTGTTGTGTAGTGTTGGTCTGTGCACGTGTGGCTTGGAGCAGCCCTGCCCGGGGTTGTAGGGTCAGGTATAGGTGGAATAGCCATAAGAGTCTATAGTTAATATGTTGATGTGCCTAGACCATTGAGGCAACGGTTGTACAGTCATCTAGGACTCAGTAGCTGTTGGCAGGCTGTGTGGACAGCTCTTTTAATGATGTCTTATGGTGATGAGCTGAGCCATGTGGGAATGGCTGTTCAGGGCTAGTGAAGCAGATTGAGTCTCAAAGGTGTTAAGGCTTGTATGTGTAGGGGTAAATGTTTAACTTCTAAATTTTGTTTAATGACAGTATGTACAGTTGGATTCTAGATAGTATTCCTACGTTGAAACAAGTTCTCTGGAATTGTTAAGCTATTGCTCCGCATCTGGGTGACTCATTTAATATTGTTTTTGCAGATGCAGAAGGACGAGCTGTGCAGGGTGATGGTCAAGACGTGAGCGGAGCACTAGAAGAAGGTGGGTTGGTGGGTGGTATTAGACGGAAGATGTGACTGGTGGCTATATGACTACATTATGGTATTTATATCTTTCTTTTAATTTGAAGGTGCAAAGGGAGGAGCAACGTGGGATATGGGCACTGGAGCTGACTCTGGCAAGGTGAGTGGTGATTGGTGGGCTTAAGTAGCGGTTATTTTTCAGGTGTTGTACTGCTGGTGAAGTTACAAGCAACCCATGTTTTTCGGGTCTACAGGTGGTGCACAAACCTTAACATGGCAACCGAAGCTGATGGGGGCTGGGTGGGTGAGCTGTCAAGGTAAAGGAGTGAGAGACACGTATTGGTGTGGGCAGGCTGCAGTTTTGGGCAGTATCTCAGCATGTGCCTTTTTGCTTGGGTTTTTGCAGGTACTTCACGCAGGCTCATAGAGGCACCACCGCTGTTTGCTGACAAGGGGCCTGAGAAGGTGAGGCAGTTGTGGGTGGGGTTGGTGTCTAATAGCAAAGTATTACATAGCAACTCCATCATGCTTCTCCGTGATCTTGCAGGCGCTGTGCGGGCTGCCTTTGGAATTGGATGAGAGTTTGAGGTGAGCTGGGTAGCAGAGAGGAGGAGCGTGGGACTGGTGATTTCGTGTCTCTTAGTATCATATGTACCGCAAGTGATGACAGCCCCAGCGTCTGATACTAGAATTGGCGTGGAGCAGGCGAGTGGAATGCCATGGCATATCTGAGTTGAGGGATGTTGGAGGAAAGGTTCGTGTTGAGCCATGTGATGCTGACAGACGGCATTGTTGTGCATGCACTGGTGTTTGTGTTTTGCAGATGATGAAGAGGAACCTGGCGATTGCAGGATTAATGCAGTGGGCTGACTGGTTTTTCATGTTGAGGATGGATTCAGACTCCTGGCCATCTGAAAGCTAAGTTGAGGCACTGGGGCTGGAGAGGGATCGGCGGGAGGTAGTGGATAAGGCTTAGTAGGCAAGGTTGGCAATTGCATGAAGGGGTTTTAAAGATAGTGTAGGGCAGGGGGCTGTACAGGAACAGTCTGCTTTGGGCAGTTAAAGGGAGCTGGCTACTCTTCACTATGATGCTGGGCAGGGCAGTTCCAGCCTGTGTCTGTTGTTGTGTAGTTTGTGTGGTCTGTCTTCTGTGTCTTAGGCCTTCCTCAGGTCTTGATGTCCTCATTGCTGGTGGCGCTTGAGGGGCACAGGTGCCATCCCTAAGGTCTCGAATGCTTCCACTCATCAGCATAGCACTCGAGAGGCACTTCTTTTCTTGCATTACAAGCTGAAAGCGTGGATCGGTTTTGTGTCTCGAAGTTTCCAGACGGTCATCTTTTGCGGCATCCTTCCCGGCTGCGTGAGCAGCTCTTCTCTCTAGCCGTCTGTTTTCATGGACTGGGATTTCTTCCCTGCATCCTTAGGCTCTTAGGTCTTGGCCAGGCTTCTTGCTTGTACATCCTCTCAGTTTTGAGAGTATCTTCTTGTCACGGGCCGTGAGGTTCTGCTCCTTTTTCTGGGGTTGCCCCAGAGCCTTCTCATGTCACCGTTATGGTCCCACAGGTCGTCTTGCCTGACAGCGTCTTCTATCTGGGTGTCATTCTTGCCGAGAGTTTTCTCTCCTCTTTGAGGTCCATTTTTTGTAGGGTTCCATGTAGTGTCAGTCTGTGCATGTGTGTGTTTGGCTTGGAGCTGCCCTGCCTGGGGGTGTAGAGTCAGGGGGAGGTGGAATAGCCGTAAGAGTCTATGGTTAATATGTTGATATGCCTAGACTGTTGAGGCAAAGGTTGCACAGTCATCTCAGATCGAGTAGCCATCAGCAGGTTGTGTGGACAGCTCTTTCAATGGTGTTTCATGGGGAGGAGCAGAGCCTGTGGGAGGGGCTGGTCAGGGGTAGTAAAGCAGATTGAATCTCCAAGGTGTTAATGCTTATATGTTTGGGCCTTAAAGGTTGTGGGTTGTTTGGGTGTGGTTTTTTTTTTAACGGCAGGATGTATTGTTGGATTCTTAATGGTATTCCTAAATGGAAGGATGACTTCTGGAATTGTTAAGCTATTGCTCTGCAACTGGGTGACTTCTTCGACGTTATTGCTTTTTCAGATGCAGCGGGACAAGCCACGCACCAAAGGGTGACATAGGAGAGGCGAGTGGAGCGCCGTAAGAAGGTGGGTTGTTGCATGGTATTAGCGGGACGATGTGACTGGTGGCTGTATGACTACATTATAGTAATTTTTTTAATTTGAAGGTGCAAAGGGAGGAGTAACGTGGGATACGGGCACTGGAGCTGACTCGGGCAAGGTGAGTGGTGATTGGTGGGCTTAAGTAGCGGTTATTTTTCAGGTGTCGTACTGCTGGTGAAGTTATAAGCAAGCCTTGTTGTTTGGGTCTTACAGGTGGTGCACAAACCTCAACATGGCAACCAAAGGTGACGGAGGCCGGGTGGGTGAGCTGTTAAGGTAAAGGAGCGTGAGACGTGTATCGGTGTGGGCAGGCTGCGGTTTTGGGCAGTATCTCAGCATGTGCCTTTTGGCTTGGGTTTCTGCAGGTGCCGCACGCAGGCTCGGAGGGGCGACGCTGCCGCATGCTGACGAGGGGTCCGAGAAGGTGGGGTGGTTGTGGGCCGGGTGGGTGTCTAATAGCGAAGTATTACATGGCAACTGAAGTGTTTCTTTGTGGTTTTGCAGGTGTCGAGCTGGCCGCCTTTGGAACTAGATGAGCGTTTGAGGTGAGCTGGGTAGTAGAGTGGAGGAGCATGGGGCTAGGGGTTTCTGGCAAGTGCAACGGTAATTTTGTGTCTCTTGGTATCCTAGGCATCAGAAGCGATGACAGCTGCAGCGTCTGAGTCTGGTGTTGGTGTGGAGCAGGTGAGTGGAATGCAATGGTGTGTCTCAGGTGGGGGATGTTGTGGGAAAGGTCCATGTTGACTGATGTGACACTGACTGGTGGCACTGTTGTGCATGCATTGTTTGTTGTTATTTTTTTGCAGATGGTGAAGAGGAACCTGGTGACTGCAGGGTTGACCCAGTGGGCTGATGGTGGTTTTTCCTTGTAGAGAACGGCTTCAGATTCCTGGCCCTCTAAAAGCTAAGTTGAGGCGCTGGCGCTGGAGGTGGGTCGAGGGAGGGAGGGGACCAGGTTGGCAATTGCATGAAGGGGTTTTAAAGATAGTGTAGGGCAGGGGGCTGTCCAGGAACCGTCCCCTTTGGGCAGTTAAAGGGAGCGGGTTACTCATCAGCGTGATGCTAGCGTGAGCCGGGCAGGGCAGTTCCAGCCTGTGTCTGTTGTTGTGTAGTTTGTGTGGTCTGTCTTCTGTGTCTTAGGCCTTCCTCAGGTCTCAATGTCCTCTTTGCGCTCAGAGCACAGCACGCACGTCGGGTGCCATCCCTAGGATCTTGCCTATCTGTACTCATCGGTGTAGCACCAATCGGATGCCGCTTCTTTTGCGTTACAAGCTTAAAGTGTGGATTGGTCCTGCGTCTCAGAACTTTCCGGACACTCCTCTTTTGCGGTATCCTTCTTGGCTGCGGGAGCAGCTCTGCTCTCTAGATGTCCATTTTTGCAGACTGGGATTGTTTCCCTGCATCCTTACATTCTTAGGTCTTGAGGCCAGGCTTCTCGTGCATCCATCCTCTCAGTTTTGAGAGCAACTGCTTGTCATGGGCCGTGAGGTTCTACTCCTTTTTCTGGGGTTGCCCCAGAGCCTCCTTGCATCACTGTCACGGTCCCATGCACCGTCTTGCCGGAACGGTGTCTTCCGTTTGGGTGTCGTTATTCTTGCCGAGAGTTTTCTCTCCTCTTTGGGGCGCATTGTTTGTAGGGTTCTGTATAGTGTTGGTCTGTGCATGTGTGTGTTTGGCTTGGAGCTGCCTTGCCTGGGGGTGTAGAGTCAGGGGGAGGTGGAATAGCCATAAGCGTCGGTGGTTAATGCATTGATATGCCTAGACCGTTGAGGCAAAGGTTGCACAGTCATCTCGGATCGAGTAGCCATCAGCAGGTTGTGTGGACAGCTCTTTCAGTGGTGTTTCATGGGGAGGAGCAGAGCCGTGTGGGAGGGGCTGGTCAGGGGTAGTAAAGCAGATTGAATCTCCAAGGTGTTAATGCTTATATGTTTGGGCCTTAAAGGTTGTGGGTTGTTTGGGTGTGGTTTTTTTTTTAACGGCAGGATGTATTGTTGGATTCTTAATGGTATTCCTAAATGGAAGGATGACTTCTGGAATTGTTAAGCTATTGCTCTGCAACTGGGTGACTTCTTCGACGTTATTGCTTTTTCAGATGCAGCGGGACAAGCCACGCACCAAAGGGTGACGTAGGAGAGGCGAGTGGAGTGCTGTAAGAAGGCGGGTTGTTGCATGGTATTAGCGGGACGATGTGACTGGTGGCTGTATGACTACATTATGGTAATTTTTTTTAATTTGAAGGTGCAAAGGGAGGAGTAACGTGGGATACGGGCACTGGAGCTGACTCGGGCAAGGTGAGTGGTGATTGGTGGGCTTAAGTAGCGGTTATTTTTCAGGTGTCGTACTGCTGGTGAAGTTATAAGCAAGCCTTGTTGTTTGGGTCTTACAGGTGGTGCACAAACCTCAACATGGCAACCAAAGGTGACGGAGGCCGGGTGGGTGAGCTGTTAAGGTAAAGGAGCGCGAGATGTGTATCGGTGTGGGCAGGCTGCGGTTTTGGGCAGTATCTCAGCATGTGCCTTTTGGCTTGGGTTTCTGCAGGTGCCGCACGCAGGCTCGGAGGGGCGACGCTGCCGCATGCTGACGAGGGGTCCGAGAAGGTGGGGTGGTTGTGGGCCGGGTGGGTGTCTAATAGCGAAGTATTACATGGCAGCTGAAGTGTTTCTCTGTGGTTTTGCAGGTGCTGTGCGGGCCGCCTTTGGAACTAGATGAGCGTTTGAGGTGAGCTGGGTAGTAGAGTGGAGGAGCATGGGACTGGTGATTTCTCACAAATGCAATGTTAGCCTTGTGTGTCTTTGGTATCTTAGGTGCCACAAGTAATGGTGTTCGACTCTGGAATTGGCGTGGAGCAGGCAAGTTCAATGCCACGGCTCTTGTGAGAATGAGGGTGTTGTGGAAGAGTGTGGTGTCTACTGTCATGATGCTTACTGCTGGTGTGTGTGTTGGTTTTTTTGTTTTCCAGATACTGAAGAGGAACCCAGTGACTGCAGGAAAATATCAGCTAGCCAATGTGTGTTTTGTCAAGGATGGATTCAGACCCCCAGCCCTCTGAAAGCTAAGTTGAGGGATGATGGCTGGGGAGGGGGCAAGGAGACAAGGTTGGCAGCTGTAGGGAGGTGCATTTAAAGTTACTTAGAGCAAAGGGCTGTCCAGGAACAGTTCCCTTTGGGCATTAAAGGGAGCTGTCTACTCATCACTATGATGCTGGGCAGGGCAGTTCCAGCCTGTGTCTGTTGTTGTGTGGTTTGTGTGGTCTGTCTTCTGTGTCTTAGGCCTTCCTCAGGTCTTGATGTCCTCATTGCTGTTGGCGCTCGAGGGGCACGGGTGCCATCCCTAAGGTCTCGAATGCTTCCACTCATCAGCATAGCACTCGAGAGGCACTTCTTTTCTTGCATTAAAAGCTGAAAGCGTGGATCGGTCTTGTGTCTTGAAGTTTCCAGACGGTCATCTTTTGCGGCATCCTTCCCGGCTGTGTGAGCAGCTCTTCTCTCTAGCCGTCCGTTTTCATGGACTGGGATTTCTTCCCTGCATCCTTAGGCTCTTTGGTCTTGAGGCCAGGCTTCTTGCTTGTACATCCTCTCAGTTTTGAGAGTATCTTCTTGTCACGGGCCGTGAGGTTCTACTCCTTTTTCTGGGGTTGCCCCAGAGCCTTCTCATGTCACCGTTATGGTCCCACAGGTTGTCTTGCCTGACAGCGTCTTCTATCTGGGTGTCGTTCTTCTGGCCGAGAGTTTTCTCTCGTCTTTGAGGTGCGTTTTTTGTAGGGTTCCATGTAGTGTCAGTCTGTGCGTGTGTGTGTTTGGCTTGGAGCTGCCCTGCCTGGGGGGTGTAGAGTCAGGGGGAGGTGGAATAGCCATAAGAGTCTATGGTTAATACGTTGATATGCGTAGACTGTTGAGGCAATGGTTGTACGGTCATCTAGGTCTCAGTGGCTGTTGGCAGGCTGTGTGGACAGCTCTTTCGATAATGTTTTATGGGGATGAGCTGAGCCATGTGGGAGGTGCTGTTCAGGGGTAGTGAAGGAAATTGAATCTCAAAGGCAATAAGGCTTGTGTGTGTACGGCTTAATGTTTGATTTCTAAAATTTGTTTAATGGCAGGAAGTATAGTTGGATTCTAGATGGTGTTCTTACATGGACAGAAGTCCTCTGCAATTGTTAGGCTATCGCTCTGTATCCGGGTGACTCATTCAATATCATTTTTGCAGATGCAGAGGAATGAGCGGAGCACTGGAAGCAGGAGGGTTGGTGCGTGGTATTAGAGGAAAGATGTGACTGGTGGCTATATGACTACATTATGGTGTTTCTATTTTTTAATTTGAAGGGGCAAAGGGAGGCGCAATAATGGGATATGGGCACCGGAGCTGACTCGGCCAAGGTTGAGTGGTGATTGGCGGGCTGAAGTAGCGGTTATTTTTCAGGTGGTGTATTGCTGGTGAAGTTGTAAGCAACCCTTGTTGTTTGTGTTTTACAGGTGGTGCGCCAGCTTCAATGTGGCAACCCAAAATGATGGAGGCTGGACAGCTGAGTGGCGGAGGTCAATGAGAGGGTGATAGGAATCATTGTGGGCAGGCTGCAGTTTTGGTCGGTATCTCAGCATGTGCTTTTTTGCTTGGGTTTTTGCAGGCGCCGCACACAGGCTCGAAGGGGCGATGCTGCCGCATGCTGACGAAGGGGTCCGAGAAGGTGAGGCGGTTGCGGGCCAGGTTGGCGTCTAATAGCGAAGTATTGCATGGCAACGCAGTGAAGTGTTTCTCTGTGATCTTGCAGGTGCTGTGCGGGCCGCCTTTGGAATTGGATGAACGTTTGAGGTGAGCTGGGTAGCAGAGAGGAGGAGCATGGGACTGGTGATTTCTCACAAATGCAATGTTAACCTTGTGTGTCTTTGGTATCTTACGTGCCACAAGTAATGGTGGCTGCAGCATCCGACTCTGGAATTGGCATGGAGCAGGTAAGTTCAATGCCACAGTTCTTGTGAGGATGAGGGTGTTGTGGAAGAGAGCGGTGTCTACTGTCATGATGCTTACTGCTGGTATGCTGTTTTGTAATTTTTTTTTTTCAGATACTGAAGAGGAACCCAGTGACTGCAGGAAAATATCAGCTAGCCAATGTGTGTTTTGTCAAGGATGGATTCAGACCCCTGGTCCTCTGAAAGCTAAGTTGAGGGATGATGGCTGGGGAAGGGGACAAGGAGACAAGGCTGCCAACTGCAGGAAGGTGCATTTAAAGCTACTTAGAGCAAAGAGCTGTCCAGGAACAGCCACTTTTGGGCAGTTAAAGGTAGCGAGTTACTCATCAGCGTGATGCTAGCGTGTGCTGGGCAGGGCAGTTCCAGCCTGTGTCTGTTGTTGTATAGTTTGTGTGGTCTGTCTTCTGTGTCTTAGGCCTTCCTCAGGTCTCAGTGTCCTCTTTGTGCTCGAGGAGCACAGCATGCACCTCGGGTGCCATCCCTAGGATCTCGAATGTCTGTACTCATCGGTGTAGCACCCATCGGATGCTGCTTCTTTTGTGTTACAAGCTTAGTGTGGATTGGTCCTACGTCTCAGAACTTTCTGGACACTCCTCTTTTGCGGCATCCTTCTTGGCTGCAGGAGCAGCTCTGCTCTCTAGATGTCCATTTTCACAGACTGGGATTGTTTCCCTGCATCCTTACATTTTTAGGTCTTGAGGCCTGGCTTCTTGTGTGTACATCTGCTTAATTTTGAGAGCAACTTCTTGTCACAGGCCATGATGTTTTACTCTTTTTCTGGGGTTGCCCCAGAGCCTCCTCACGTCACCATCACGGTCCCATGCGTCTTCTTGGCCGATGTTGTCTTCTGTCCGGGTGTCATTCTTCTTGCTGAGAGTTTTCTCTCCTCTGAGGCGTGTTGTTTGTAGGGTTCTGTATAGTGTTGGTCTGTGCCTGTGTGTGTTTGGCTTGGAGCTGTCCTGCCTGGGGCTGTAGAGTCAGGGGGAGGTGGAATAGCCATAAGAGTCTGTGCTTAATATGTTGATATGCCTAGACTGTTGAGGCAAAGGTTGCACAGTCATCTCGGATCGAGTAGCCATCAGCAGGTTGTGTGGACAGCTCTTTCAATGGTGTTTCATGGGGAGGTGCAGAGCTGTGTGGGAGGGGCTGGTCAGGGGTAGTAAAGCAGATTGAATCTCCAAGGTGTTAATGCTTATATGTTTGGGCCTTAAAGGTTGTGGGTTGTTTGGGTGTGGTTTTTTTTTTTAACGGCAGGATGTATTGTTGGATTCTTAATGGTATTCCTAAATGGAAAGATGACTTCTGGAATTGTTAAGCTATTGCTCTGCAACTGGGTGACTTCTTCGACGTTATTGCTTTTTCAGATGCAGAGGGACAAGCCACGCACCAAAGGGTGACATAGGAGAGGCGAGTGGAGTGCCGTAAGAAGGTGGGTTGTTGCATGGTATTAGCGGGACGATGTGACTGGTGGCTGTATGACTACATTATGGTAATTTTTTTTAATTTGAAGGTGCAAAGGGAGGAGTAACGTGGGATACGGGCAGTGGAGCTGAGTCGGGCAAGGTGAGTAGTGATTGGGAGGCTTAAGTAGTGGTTATTTTTCAGGTGTCGTACTGCTGGTGAAGTTATAAGCAACTCGTGTTGTTTGGGTCTTACAGGTGGTGCACAAACCTCAACATGGTAATCGAAGGTGACGGAGGCCGGGTGGGTGAGCTGTCAAGGTAAAGGTGTGAGAGACACGTATCGGTGTGGGCAGGCTGCAGTTTTGGGCAGTATCTCAGCATGTGCCCTTTTTGCTTGGGTTTCTGCAGGTGCCGTACGCAGGCTCGGAGGGGCGATGCTGCCGCATGCTGACGAGGGGTCCGAGAAGGTGAGGTGGTTGTGGGCTGGGTTGGTGTCTAATAGCGAAGTATTGCATGGCAACTCAGTGAAGTGTTTCTCTGTGGTTTTGCAGGTGCTGTGCGGGCCGCCTTTGGAATTGGATGAGCGTTTGAGGTGAGCTGGGTAGTAGAGTGGAGGAGCATGGGGCTAGGGGTTTCTGGCAAGTGCAACGGTAATTTTGTGTCTCTTGGTATCCTAGGCATCAGAAGCGATGACAGCTGCAGCGTCTGAGTCTGGTGTTGGTGTGGAGCAGGTGAGTGGAATGCAATGGTGTGTCTCAGGTGGGGGATGTTGTGGGAAAGGTCCATGTTGACTGATGTGACACTGACTGGTGGCACTGTTGTGCATGCATTGTTTGTTGTTATTTTTTTGCAGATGGTGAAGAGGAACCTGGTGACTGCAGGGTTGACCCAGTGGGCTGATGGTGGTTTTTCCTTGTAGAGAACGGCTTCAGATTCCTGGCCCTCTAAAAGCTAAGTTGAGGCGCTGGCGCTGGAGGTGGGTCGAGGGAGGGAGGGGACCAGGTTGGCAATTGCATGAAGGGGTTTTAAAGATAGTGTAGGGCAGGGGGCTGTCCAGGGACAGTCCCCTTTGGGCAGTTAAAGGGAGCGGGTTACCTATCAGTGTGATACTAGCGTGAGCTGGGCAGGGCAGTTCCAGCCTGTGTCTGTTGTGTAGTTTGTGTGGTCTGTCTTCTGTGTCTTAGGCCTTCCTCAGGTCTCAATGTCCTCTTTGTGCTGAAGGAGCACAGCACGCACGTCGGGTGCCATCCCTAGGATCTTGACTGTCTGTACTCATCGGTGTAGCACCAATCGGATGCCGCTTCTTTTGCGTTACAAGCTTAAAGTGTGGATTGGTCCTGCGTCTCAGAACTTTCCGGACACTCCTCTTTTGCGGTATCCTTCTTGGCTGCGGGAGCAGCTCTGCTCTCTAGATGTCCATTTTTGCAGACTGGGATTGTTTCCCTGCATCCTTACATTCTTAGGTCTTGAGGCCAGGCTTCTTGTGCATCCATCCTCTCAGTTTTGAGAGCAACTGCTTGTCATGGGCCGCGAGGTTCTACTCCTTTTTCTGGGGTTGCCCCAGAGCCTCCTTGCATCACTGTCACGGTCCCATGCACCGTCTTGCCGGAACGGTGTCTTCCGTTTGGGTGTCGTTATTCTTGCCGAGAGTTTTCTCTCCTCTTTGAGGCGCATTGTTTGTAGGGTTCTGTATAGTGTTGGTCTGTGCATGTGTGTGTTTGGCTTGGAGCAGCCCTGCCCGGGGTTGTAGAGTCAGGTACAGGTGGAATAGCCATAAGAGTCTGTGGTTAATACGTTGATATGCCTAGACCGTTGAGGCAAAGGTTGCACAGTCATCTCGGATCAAGTAGCCATCAGCAGGTTGTGTGGACAGCTCTTTCAATGGTGTTTTATGGGGAGGAGCAGAACTGTGTGGGAGGGGCTGGTCATGTGTATTGAAGCAGATTGATCCTTAAATGGAAACAACACTTCTGGAATTGTCAAGCTATTGCTCTGCAACTGGGTGACTTGTTTGATATTATTGTTTTTGCAGATGCATAGGAATGAGCCACGCACCAAAGAATGACAGAGGAGGCAAGCGTAGCACCGTAAGAAGGTTGTGGTAAGGCTGCTTTCCATAATCTTTGAGCAGTTGTGGAGATTGGGTGATGTCCCAGAAGACTGGAAGAAGGCTAATGTCACCCCATCTACAAGAAGGGTCTAAAGGAGGATTCAGGAAATTGTAGGCCCATCAGTCATACTTAAGTCCCTGGGAAAGCTGTGCAATGAATCTTCCTGTGTGATATCACAAGTCCAATGAAGCACATGATTGGGAAAAGCCAGCACGGATTCATCAAGGGCAAATCATGCTTGACAAACCTGATCCCCTTCTACGACAAAGTAACGTACTTGGTTGATGGGGGGTGAGCGGTGGACACAGTCTACCTGGATTTATCTAAGGCTTTTGATATGGTTTCCCACAGCCTCCTCCTAGAGAAACTGATGCGTTACAGTCTAGACAAGCGGTCTGTTTGGTGGGTGGGGAACTTGCTGACAGGCCACCCCCAGAGGATGGTAGTAAATAGTTCTTTTTCAAACTGGCAACCTGTCACAAGCGGGGTCCCCCAGGGATCAATATTGGGCCCAGCACTTTTAAATATCTTCATAAGTGATGCGGATGATGGGATCGAGTGTATCCTGAGGAAGCTTGATGATGATACCAAACTGAGTGGGGAACTGGACACTTTGGAGGGGAGAGCCACTCTGCAGGAAGACCTGGATAGACTGGAAGAATGGGCTAATGAGAACGTTATGAAGTTCAATGAAGTTAAAAGTTAGGTCTTGCATTTGGGAAAACATATCCAGGAGTGCAGTATAGGCTGGGATCTATCTAGCTGGGGAGCAGCTGTGGAAAGGGACCCGGGGGTCCCGGTGGAGAACAAGCTCAATTTGAGCAAACAGTGTGCTGCTGCAGCAAAGAAGGCCAATGTGATGCTGGATTGCATCAACAAGGGTATCACTAGCAGAGTTATAGAAATCATCATCCCACTCTACTCGGCACTTGCCAGGTCACATCTGGAATACTGTGTTCGGTGTTGGTCCCCACTATCTAAAAAAAGATGTGAATAGGGTGGAGAAGGTCCAGAGAAGGGCCACAAAGATGATCAAAAGACTGGGAACCTTGATACATGAGGAAAGGCTGAGAGAACTGTGTGTAGTCTTGAGACAAGAAGGCTTAGGGGAGACCTCATCACCATGTTCCAGTAGGTAAATTGTGGTTACAAAGATGGAGACTGCCCTTTTACAAGGAGTCACATGGAAAAGATGAGGGGTAATGGGTACAAGTTACTCTTGGGGAGATTCTGATTGGACACAGAGGAAAACTTTTCACAAAGAGAACGATCAGCCATCGGCATTATCTCCCCAGGGAAGCGGCAGATTCCTCAACATCGGACACTTGTAAGATTTGGCCAGACAGGGTGCTGGGCCATCTTGTCTAGACCGTGCTTTTGCCAAGAAAGTTTGGACCAGATAATCATTGAGGTCCCTTGCAACTTGGTATTCTATGATTCTGTGATGAAAGTGGGTCAGCCTGTGGTGTCGGAGGGAAGGTGAGTCTTGTTGGCTATATGACTGCATAATGTTGCGGGTTTTTTTTTCCCGAAGATGCAAAGCAATGAGCCAAGTGGGATATGGGCACTGGAGTTGACTTGGGCAAGGTGAGCAATGACTAGTGGGCTGAAGTAGCAGTTATTTTTCAGGTGGTGTATTGTCAGTGAAGTTATAAGCATTACCTGTTGTTTGGGCTTCCCAAGTGGTACACAAGCTTCAACGCAGCAGCCCCAAATGACGGAGGCTGGGTGCGCAGGTAAAGGCCAAGGTAAAAGAGGGGGAGATGAGAATTGCTGCAGGCAGGCTGTGCTTTTAGCTTGGGTTTTTCCACACGCTGCAGGTAGCCTCAGAGGGGTGTAGCTGCCTACTGAGGAGTGGTCCGGGAAGGTGAGGAAGTTGTTGGCTGGCTCTCCATTTAATAGCTAAGTATTAAATGGCATCTTGGTTAATTATTTACCTTTTGGTTTTGCGGGAGCTGTGCTGGCTGCCTTTGGAATTGGATGAGCATTTGAGGTGAGCTGGGGTAGTAGAGAGGAGGAGCGTGGGGCTGGTGATTTCTCCCAAGCGCAATGGTAACTTTGTGTCTCTTGACATCTTGGGTGCCACGAGTGACAGTTGCAGCATCTGACTTTGGAATCAGTGTGGAGCAGGTGAGCAGAGCACTATGGCGCTTTTGAGGAGGAGCCTAGTGTGATGCTGAATACCAGCACTGTTTTGTGGTTTGGTTTTTTTTTGGTGTGGGTGTAGTGTTGTTTTTTTTTTTTGGCAGATAAAGAGGAACCGGGTGAGTGCAGCAACATCCCAGTTAGTGTTTTGGGTTTTGTGTTTTTTTGTTTTTAGGATGGATTCAGCTCCCTGGCCTTCTGAAAACTAAGTTGAGGGACCAGGGCTGGGGAGGGAACAAGGTTGGGAATTGCAGGAAGGGGTTACGAAGTTAGTGTAGGGGAGAGGACTGTCCAGGAACAGTCCTTTTTGGGAAGGTGTAAAGGGAGCGGGTTATTCTTTAGCATGATGCTAGCGTGTGCCGGGCTCGGCAGTTCCAGCCTGTGTCTGGTGTTGTGTAGTTTCTGTAGACTCTCTTCTGTGTCTTCTACAATAGCTTTCTCAGGTCTTGAGGTCTCCATAGCTCTTCATGATCAGCAGGCACCTCAGTAGCCCTCCTGACAGTCTCAAATGCATTGCCTCATTAGCATAGTGCCTGTTGAGCCCTTCTTAGCTTGCCATTGTAGCTTCAAGCATGGACATGCCTGGTAAGCGTTGCATCATAGATGTTTCTGAGGGGTCATCTCTTGCGGTGGCGAGCCAGGCGGTGCCAGCAGCTCTGGTCTCAGGAGTTCTGTTTCCACAGTTGTCTTTAGGGGTTTCACCCCTGTGTCCTTAATGGTCCTAAAGCCTGGCTTCTCACACATCCATCATTCTGGGTTTGATGGTAGTTTTCTCTCACGGGCCATGGCAGTTGCCTCTCTTTCCCAGGGGTGCTATAGAGCATTTGTGCCATTGTGGCACTGTAGGGCTTCTGTGCTGGAGGCGTTTTCCCCACGGGAGTCATTCTCGCTTGTGGTCTTCTCGTGTCTCATGGTCACATTGTTTGTGGCGTCTGCGTGTGGTCTCTGTCTGCGTGTCAGGGTTGAAGCTGTGCTGCCCGGGAGTGTAGCAATATTAAAGACAGGGGAAGCATAGCTTTATGGTGATATGGTTATATGTTGATCTGGCCAGATTCTTTAGGCAAAGACTGTGCAGTCCATCTCTGGGCAAGTAGCTCTAGAGAGCTGCCACAGTTACTTTCATTGTGTTTTGTGGGTGCTAGAGGCTGCGCTCTGGCCTTTTGGGAGTGGCAGTTTGCAAGGTAGTCGAGCGGGTTGAATCTTGAATTTGCCTTAACTTGTCTATGTGGGGCTTAATAGCTGATGTGTTTTTTTTCTATCTGCAGTTAGAAGGCATATGCAAAAACAAGACAGGCTTTTAGTCCTCTCAAGCTATTGGTCAGCATCCAAGTGACTTGCTTTACACAGTTTGATTAGCACAGTCTGTTTGGGTGGAGGTTGTCTGGGCTGGTTTTTTGTATAGCTAGTAGGTATTGCTAACCAGGATGTACAGTCCCTTTTGTAGTTTTTTGCAGGTGCCCCAGGGTGATTCGGATCCCTGGAGAAAATTCTCAAGCGTGTCTTGCCAGAGCGTCCAAATCGAAGTGAAGAAAAATCAAAGTGAAGAAGGAGCAGGCCCAGTGAATGTAGTGAAGCATCTTCCCTGGCTTGCTCTTAAGAAGGCTGAAACTTTGGAGTCGTACGGAATGGCAATGTTGCTTTGAGGTGTGTGGCGAGACAGTTCTGGGGATGGGTCTAGAATGGGAGCAATATGGCATCATGGCAGGTGGGTGGTGAAACAATGGTGTTTTGAGTGAGGGGTGGAGCAAGTGGTTGTTGAATGAGTGTTAGTTTTTGAATGTGCCTAACCTTGTATGTGTGAAGTTTTTTATTGCAGGTTGTATTTAATGTTGAGAGTAAATTTTTTTAATTATAATAAAAAAAAAACCTAGCTGGGGGATTTCTTTTTTTTCCCCTGGCTGAGTTTGTTTTTTTTTCCCTTGGTCCCGGCCACTCTGCAAGGTGATGTTCATTGCCAATGTTTGGGCAGAGGTCAGGCTTGGGCCGGGGTTTTTGCAGGCAGGGTGATTTTTGAGGCCTCTGGGAATGCTGTTCCCGGGGAGCGGTGCAGACATGGGGTGATGTCCCGTTGTGGCAGGCTGGTCGCAGAATGGATTGGCGAGAGTGAGGGGTAGCTTGTGTGGTGGCTGAATGAGTGGTATGTTTTGAATGTATAAACCTTGTTTGATTATGTGGTGTTTTTTTATGTTTCTCTGCAGGTTTTGTGTGGAGTTAAGGTGTTTTTTTTTTTTGTTCAGAGAGTTACAAAAAAATATAATAAAACCTAGACAGGGGATTTCCCCCCCCCCCCCCCCCCCCCCCCCCGGCTGGGCGTGTGTGTGTTGGGTGTGCTGTATTCTCCCCCCACCCTGGTCCCAGAAACACTGTAAGGGAGTTCATTGCCAATGTTTGGGTGGAGGTTGGGCTTGGGCTGAAGTTTTTGCAAGGAGGATGGTTTTTCTAGGCCTCTGGGAACACCGGTCCTGGGGAGCGCTGTCCTGGAATGTGGCATTTGCCTGTCGTTGTATGTTGTGTAGTGAATGGTCATGGGAAGATGATTGATGATCATGCAGTTGAAGGGTGTGGGGAATCAGTGTTGAAGAGGACCAGCTTGTGAAGCAGGTGGGCTAAACTTTATTGTCTAGTGTTAGGATTGTAAATTCTTTTGAGGGGCTTTGTAGTTTCTAATGTAATGACGCTTTATGATTTTTTTTTTTGTTTTTGTGTGCAGGCATGGAAGTAGGGGGCCCATTGAGATGAGTGGAGCTCAGTCACTTTCTGCCTAGGAATACAAATTGTGGAGATGATGTCACCTCGAAGAGGCAAACTTAGAAATATAAAGCAATAGACTGAGAATGTAGTGGGAGGGAGAAACGTGGAAAAGACTACTAGCTAGAGAATCACAGGTACTAAATACTTGCGCTGACTCTAAAGGTATTGATGAATTTTTGAGGTCAAATGCATTTTCAAAAATAATGAGTGAGAAGTGATGAAATGTAATTTGTAGGAAGTATTTGATCAACTTGAGAGTAATTTTTGTCTCTAGTAAAAGTATATTGTAGAATTAAAATGTAAAAAATGATATGGGAAAACTTACTGGAAATAGCAATGGACCAATTTAAACATAAAAATTAGTAAAAAAAAATTACAGGCAGTAACGTATCCCTATTGGAATCACAGTAAAAACTGAAATAACAAATGAAAGTACAAAACTAAGTGGGTGTTGTTAATACCTATGGTTAAAGATTGCCAATTGGAGGGTGCTGTGGTGGGAAATTGTTACAGGCATTGACAGCTCTTGCTTGAGGACTATTGTGGCAGCAATGTTTGTATGTGATAATTTAAGTGAGAATTAGTCATTAGAGGGAGAGTTGTCAATACCTATAGATAAACGTAACTCTTGACAGGTTAAAAGAAAGCATGTGCATTACTGGCTCCTAAGTATATTTAACCTTTACACAATTACAAATAGTTTTTGAAATTACTTTGAGTAGTTTTGAAGAAATGTAGAATACTACTTGGGCATAAATGATGTCCAATTGAACCACTGATGTTAATGGGACACTAGCAGGCATGAATTGTGTCTGAGTAGTATCATAAGGAAAATATCAAACTAGGCAGTAAAGATGGAATGCTAAAATGGCTGTGTTTAATTACCTTAATTGCAGCAAGAGCTAATTATAGTAGTTAAAAAACTCCTTAATAGGGTTCTAAGGTATCTTAAAAGAAAGTGATTGCAATAAAGTTTAAAGTTTTCTTTGATCTGTTTTGTGTCTCCTGTGTTTTTTTTGTGTCTGTGTTTTTGTTTTTTTTTTCTGTCTGTAGGGTTTTTTTGTGTGTCTGTCCGATGTCTCATGATTTGGTTGTCTCTCCGGTTTTTGTCATTGATGTAGTTTTGTCTTTGATTTTGTTGTGTCTCTCTTTCTGTCTTTGTGTGGGGTTTTTTTTTGTTTCATGTGTGGTTAGAGGAGGGAGTTATCTGCATTGGTCTTTAGGGGTTGTGGTTTTTTTTTTTTGCATGCATTAGTGTTGGTCTTGGTCTTTGGGGGTTTTGGTTTTATTGTGTGCATCAGTCTTGGTCTTTGGTTGGTATGTTGGTATTGGTCTTTAGGGGTTGTGGGTTTTTTGTGCACATCAGTCTTGGTGTTTGGGCTTGTGTAGTTTTTTTTTGTGTGTTTGCTATTTAAAATGTAAATAGCAGCAGTAGAAAATGGCATGCTTCCTGGAGGTAACAAACACAAATATATTACAAAATAATAGTATTTCTCAAAAATTACTCCCAGGTCATGTGCCATTTTCTACTGCTGCACTAGATGTATTATTATTAATTGTTTCTTATACCATGTCTATCAATTATTAGTATTCCAAGTGGGAGTAATGTCTGATTTGAATCAGCAAAAAACCCCAAAGATCATGGTAACCATTCATTACTCCCACTTAGAAAACTAATTAATTAGTTATCATGCAGAATAAGCAGCAAATAAGATGCAAATTTTTTTTTTCCTACAACACACAGAGGCACACAAATAGAATGCACCTTCTGGGGGGGGGGGGGAGGGGGGGAAGCTACCACTGCACGCATCTGGAGAACTTCAGGACTATAGAGAGCAACAGCAAGACGCATAGAGTACAGCTGGAGGACTTCGGGACCAGAGAGAGGAATGTCGGCACCAAAGAGTACAGCCCGAGAACTTCCGGACCATAGAGACGAAAGTCGGGACCATAGAGTACAGCCGGAGGACTTCCGGACCATAGAGACGAACGGCGGGACCATAGAGTGCAGCCGGAGGACTTCCGGACCATAGAGTGCAGCCGGAGGACTTCCGGACCATAGAGTGCAGCCGGAGGACTTCCGGACCATAGAGACCGACTTCCGGACCATAGAGTGCAGCCGGAGGACTTCCGGACCATAGAGACCGACTTCCGGACCATAGAGTGCAGCCGGAGGACTTCCGGACCATAGAGACCGACTTCCGGACCATAGAGTGCAGCCGGAGGACTTCCGGACCATAGAGACCGACTTCCGGACCATAGAGTACAATACCGGAAGTTCGTCTCTGTAGTCCGGAAGTCCTCCCACGCCACCGGAAGTTCCTCAGCAAACCCGGAAGTCACCGTAATTCCACCGGAAATGCACTTTTACGACCTAAAAACAACCCGGAACAATCAAAATGAAGCGCAAGCAAAGAACACGAGGCCATAAGTCGCACTTATAACACCGGAAGTCACTATAACTACACGGAAGTCATACATAAAAATCGGAAACACACTAAAAATCACCGGAAGTAGCACACACATGACTGGAGACTGGAAGCAACAAACAAGAAAACAAACAGGTAAATTCACGGGGCTTAGGGTTAGGATCTTAGGATTCACTCATATGACTACACATTAGGGCCTTAAGATGACAAGTTAGGGCTTAACCCTCGGGTTACAGG